>NW_006409131.1:184221-198637 GCF_000296735.1 Chrysochloris asiatica
TGCAATGTAGCTAGCTCTCTGTGCATTGATATGTTGGACTGATCTGCCATGTAGGTAGCTCTCTGTATATGAACATATTGGACCTCTCTGCCATGTAGCTAGCTCTCAGTATATGGACATGTTGGACTCATCAGCCACGTAGTCAACTCTCTCAGTATGAAAATGTTGGATTCATCTCCCTTGTAGATAGCCCTCAATATATATGCATGTTGGATTCATCTGCCATGTAAGTAACTCTAAGTATATGGACATTTTGTTCTCTGCCATGTAGCTAGTACTCTGTATATGTACATGTTGGAATACTCTGCCATGTAGCTAGCTCTAAGTATATGGACAAGTTGGACTCATCTTCCCTGTAGCTAGAACTCTGTATATGGAAATGTTGTAATACTCTGTCTTGTGGCTAATTCTCTGTTTAAGAATATTTTGGACTTGTCAGCCATATAGCTAGCTCTCTGTGCATGGATATAATGGACTAATCTTTCATGTAGGAAGCTCTCTATATGAACATGTAGGACTTGTCTGCCATGTAGCTAGCTCGCTGTATATGGACATATTGTACTCATCAGCCATGTAGCCATCTCTCTTTGTCTGATCATGTTGGAATCATCTGTCTTTTAGCTAGTCCTTTATATATACACATGTTTGCCTAATCTGCCTTGTAGTTAACTCTCACTATATGGACATGTTGGTCTCATTCTGCCATGTAGCTAGTTCTCTGTATATGAACATGTTACACTACTCTGACATGTAGCTAACTCTCTGTATATGGATATTTTGGACTCGTCTGCCATGTAGCTAGATCTCTGTGCATGGATATGTTGGACTTATCTGCCATGTAGGTAGCTCTTTGCATATGAACACATTGGACTTGTCTGCCATATTGCTAGTTCTCTGTATATGGACATGTTGGACTCATCAGCCATGTAGCCAGCTCTCTCTGTAGGAACATGTTGGACTCATCTGCTGTGTTGCTAACTCTCAGTATATGGACATGTTGGAATCATCTGCCATGTAGTTAGTTCTCTGTATATGGCCATATTGGACTACTCTGCCATGTAGCTAGCTCTCAGCATATGGACACGTTTGACTCATTTGTCATGTAGCTAGAACTCTGTATATGGACATGTTGCACTATTCTACCATGTAGCTAGCTCTCTGTATATGGATATTTTGGACTTGTCTGCCATGAAGGTAGCTCTCTGTATGTGGATATGATGGACTAATCTGCCATGTAGGTAGCTCCCTGTATATGAACATATAGGACTTCTCTGCCATGTAGCTAGCTGTCCATTTATGGACATGTTGGACTCATCAGCCATGTAGCCAGGAATATTTTCGATTCATCTGCCTTGTATCTAGTCCTCTATATATACACATTTTGAACTCATCTGCCATGTAGCTAACTCTCAGTATATGGACATGTTGGTCTCATTCCGTCATGTAGCTAGTACTGTATTTATGGACATTTTGCACTACTCTGCCATGTAGTTAGCTCTCCATATATGGACACGTTGGACTCAATTACCACATAGCTTGAACTCTATATTTGGAAATGTTGCAATACTTGGCCATCTGGCTAACTCTCTGTATATGGACATTTTGGATTTGTCTGCCATGTAGCTAGCTCTCTGTGCATTGATATGTTGGACTGATCTGCCATGAAGGTAGCTCTCTGTATATGAACATATTGGACCTGTCTGCCATGTAGCTAGTTCTCAGTATATGGACATGTTGGACTCATCAGCCTTGTAGTCAGCTTTCTGTGTATGAACATGTTGGTCTCATCTGCCGTGTAGCTAATACTCTGAATATGGACATGATGGACTACTCTTCCATGCAGATAGCACTCAGTATATGGACACATTGGTCTCATCTGCCATATAGCTAGTACTCTGTATATGGACATGTTGGACTACTCTGCCATGTAGCTAGCTCTCTGTATGTGGACATTTTTGACTCATCTGCCATGTGGCTAGCTCTCTGTACGTGTATATGTTGGACTGATCTATCATGTAGGAAGCACTCTGTATATGACTATATTGGACTTTTCTGCCATGTTGCTAGCTCTCCATTTATGGACATGTTGGACTCATCAGCCATGTAGTCAGCTGTCTCTGTATGAACATGTTGGACTCATCTGCCTTGTTGCTAACCCTCTAAATATACACATGTTGTTCTCTTCTGCCATGTAGCTAACTCTCAATATATGAACATGTTGGACTCATCTGCCATGTAGCTAGAACTCTGTATGGACATATTGGAATATTCTGCCATGTCGCTAGCTCTCAGTATATGGACACGTTGGACTTATTTGCCCTGTAGGTAGAACTCTGTATATGGAAATGTTTCACTATTCTGCCAAATAGCTAGCTCTCCATATATGGACATTTTGGACTCGTCTGCCATGTAGCTTGCTCTTTATGCATGGATATTTGGAATGATCTCCCATGTAGGTAGCTCTCTCTTTATGAAAATATTAGACTTGTCTGCCATGTAACTAGCTCTCTGTATAAGGACATGTTGTACTCATCTTCCATGTAGCTAACTCTCAATATATGGACATGTTGGACTCATCAGCCATGTAGCTAGTACTCTGTATATGGACATGTTGGATGCCTCTGCCATACAGCTAGCTCTCAGTATATGGGCATGTTGGACTCATCTGCCATGTAGCTAGAACTCTGTATATGGAAATGTTGCACTACTCTCCCAAGTAGCTAACTCTCTGTATATGAACATTTTGGACTCATCTGCCATGTAGCTAGCTCTCTGTACATGGATATGATGGACTAAACTGCCATGTAGGTAGTTCTCTGTATATGAACATATTGGACCTGTCTGCCATGTAGCTAGCTCTCAGTATATGGACATGTTGGACTCATCAGCCATTTAGTCAGCACTCTCTGTATGAAGATGTTGGATTCATCTGTCTTGTAGCTAGCCCTCTATATATACGCATGTTGTAATCATGTGCCTTGTAGGTAACTCTCAGTATATGGACATGTTGGTCTCATCTGCCATGTAGCTAGTACTCTATTTATGGACATTTTGCACTACTCTGCCATGTAGCTAGCTCTCCATATATGGACACATTGGACTCAACTACCATATAGCTTGAACTCTGTATTTGGAAATGTTGCAAAACTCTGCAATTTGGCTAACTCTCTGTATATGAACACTTTTTGCACGTCTGCCAAGTAGCCATCTCTCTGTGCATAGATATGTTTGACTGATCTGCCATGGAGGTAGCTCTCTCTATATGAACATATTAGACTTGTCTGCCCTGTACCTAGTTCTCTGCATATGGACATGTTGGACTCATCTGCCATGTAGCCAGCTATCTGTGTATGAACATGATTTACTCATCTTCCTTGTAGCTAGTCTTCTATATATACACAAGTTGGACTTTTCTGCCATGTAGCCAACTCTCAATATATGGACATGTAGTACTCATCTGCCATGTAGCTAGTATTCTGTATATGGACATGTTGGACTCCTGTGCCATGTAACTAGCTCTCAGTATATGGACACGTTGGACCCATCTGACTTGTAGCTAGAATTCTGTATATGGAAAAGTTGCACTACTCTACTATATAGGTAGCTCTCTGTATGTGGACATTTTGGACTCGTCTGACTTGTAGCTAGCTCTCTGTGCATGGACATGTTGGACTGATCTGCCATGTAGGTAGCTCTCTGCATATGGAAAGGTTGCATGTACAATGCCATGTAGCTAGCTCTCAGTATATGGACACTTTCGACTCCTCTGACATGTAGCTAGAACTCTGTATGTGGAAAAGTTGCACTACTCTGCCATGTAACTAGCACTCTCTATATGGACATTTTGAACTCCTCTGCCATGTATCTAGTTCTCTGTGCATGGATATGTTGGACTAATCTCCCATGTAGGTATCTCTCTATATGTGAACATATTGGACTTCTCTGGCATGAAGTGAGTTCTCTGTATATGGACATGTTGGAATACTCTGCCATGTAGCTAGCTCTCAGTGTATGGACATGTTGGACTCATCTGCCTTGTAGCTAGAACTCTGTATATGGAAAAGGTGCACTATGCTGCCATGTAGCTTACTATCTGTCTATGGACATTTTGGACTCGTCTGCTTGTAGCTATCTCATTGTACATGGATATGTTATGGACTGATCTGCAATGTAGGCAACTCTCTGTATATGAAGATATGGGACTCATCTGCCTTGTATCTAACTCTCCGTATACGTACATGTTGGACTCATCTGCCATGTAGCTAGTACTCTGTATATGGACATTATGGACTCATCTGTCATGTATCTAAATCTCAGTATACGGAGATGTTGGATTCATCTGCCATGTAGCTAGCACTCTGTATATGGACTAGTTGGACTACTCTGCCATGCAGTTAGCTCTCAGTATATGGACACGTTGGACACATTTGTCATGAAGGTAGAATTCTTTAAAGGAAATGTTGGACTACTCTGCCATGTAGCTAGTTCTCTGTATATTGACATTTTAGACTTGTCTTACATGTGGCTAACTCTCTATTCATGGATATGTTGGACTGATCTGACATGTAGGTAGCTCTCTGTATATGAACATATTGAACTTGTTCGCCATGTAGCTAGCTCGCAGTATTTGTACATGTTGGACTCATTAGCCATGTAGCTAGCTCTCTCTGTATGAACATGTTGGACTCATCTGCCTTGTAGCTACCCCTCTAAATATACATATATTGGGCTCATCACCATGTAGCTAACTCTAGTATATGGACACGTTGGACTCATCTGCCGTGTAGCTAGTACTCTGTATATGGACATGTTGGTGTACTCTGCCATGTAGCTAGTTCTCAGTATATGGATACGTTGGACTTATCTGCCATGTAGCTAGAACTCTGTATATGGAAATGATGCACTACTCTGCCATGTAGCATATTCTCTGTATATGGACATTTTGAACTCGTCTGCCATGTAGCTAGCTCTTGGTATATTGACATGTTGGACTCATCAGCCCTGTAGTCTGCTCTCTCTGTATGAACCTGTTGGACTCATCTGCCTTGTAGCTAGTCCTCTCTATATACATATTTTGGACTCATCTGCCATGTAGCTACCTCTCAGTATATATACATGTTGGGCTACTTTACTATGTAGTTAGCTGTCAGTATATGGACAGGTTAGACTCCTCTTCCATGTAGCTAGAACTGTGTATATGCAAATGTTGCACTTCTCTGCCATGTATGTAGCTCTCCGTATATGAACATATTGGAATTGTCTGCTATGTAGCCAGCTCTCTCTGTATGAACATGTTGGACTCACCTGCCTTGTACTATTCCTCTATATAATCACATGTTGGACTCATCTGCCATGTAGGTAACTCTAAGTATATGGACACGTTGGTCTCATCTCCCACATAGCTAACTCCCAGTATATGGATATGTTGGACTGATCTGCTATGTAGGTATTCTATGTATATGAAGATATTGGACTTCTTTGCCATGTAAGTAGCCCTCTAAATGTACATATGTTGGTCTCATCTGCCACATAGCTAACTCCCAGTATATGGATATGTTGGACTCATCTGCCATGAAGCTAGAACTCTGTATATGGAAATGTTGCACTACTCTGCCATGTATCTAACTCACAGTATATGCACATGTTGGACTCATCATCCATGTAGCTAGAACGATGAATATGGAAATGTTGCACTACTCTGCTATGTAACTAACTTTCTGGATATGGACATTTTGGACTCGTCGGCCATGTAGCTAGCCCTCTGTACATGGATATGTTGGACTGATCTGCCATGTAGGTAGCTCTCTGTACATGAACATACTGGATCTGTGTGCCATGTAGCTATCTCAGTATATGGACATGTTAGAATCATCAGCCATGTAGCCAGCTGTCTGTGTATGAACATGTTAGATTCATCTGCCTTGTTACGAACTCTCTAAGTATACACATGTTGGACTCATCTGCCATGTAGTTAACTCTCAGTATAGGGAAATGTTGGACACATCTGCCATGTACCTAGTACTCTGTATATGGACATGTTGGACTACTCTGCCATGTAGCTAGCTTTTAGTATATGGACATATTGGACTCATCTGCCATATAGCTAGAACTCTGTATATGGAAATGTTGCACTACTCTGCCAAGTAGCTACCTCTCGGTATATGGACATTTTGGACTTGTCTGCCATGTTGCTAGCTGTCTGTACATGGATATGTTAGACTGATCCGATATGTAGGATGCTCTCTTTATATGAAGATATTGGACTCATCAGCCATGTATATAACTCTCAGTATATTGACATGTTGAACTAATCTGCCACGTAGCTAGTACTCTGTACATGGACATATTGGACTACTCTGCCATTTAGCTAGCTCTCAGTATATGCACACGTTGGATTCATCTGCCATGTAGCTACAACTCTGTATATGGAAATGTTGCACTACTCTGCCATGCAGCTCTCTCTCTGTATATGGACATTTTGGACTTGTCTGCCATGTTGCTAGCTGTCTGTACATGGATATGTTAGACTGATCTGATATGTAGGATGCTCTCTTTATATGAAGATATTGGACTCATCAGCCATGTATATAACTCTCAGTATATTGACATGTTGGACTAATCTGCCATGTAGCTAGTACTCTGTACATGGACATATTGGACTACTCTGCCATTTAGCTAGCTCTCAGTATATGCACACGATAGACTCATCTGCCATGTAGCTAGAACACTGTATATGGGAATGTTGCTTTACTCTGCAATGTAGCTATCTCTCTGTATATGGACATTTTGGACTCGTTTGTCCTGTAGCTAGTCCTCTGTACATGGATATGTTGGACTGATCTGCTATGAAGGTATTCATGTATATGAATATATTGTACTTCTCTGCCATGTAGCTAGCCCTCTAAATATACACCTGTTGGACTCATCTTCCACGTAGCTAACTCCCAGTATATGGACGTTTTGGACACATCTGCCATGTAGCTAGAACTCTATATATGGAAATGTTGCACTACTCTGCGATGTAACTAACTCTCTGGATACGGACATTTTGGACTTGTCTACCATGTAGCTAGCTCTCTGTACGTGTTGGACTGATATGTTGGACTGATCTGCTATGTATATAGCTCTCTGTAAATGAAAATATTGGACTTGTCTGCTATGTTCCTAGCTCTCAGTATATGGACATGTTGAATTCATTAGCCATGTAGCAAGCTCTCTGTGTGTGAACATGTTGGACTCATCTGCCTTGTAACTAGCTCTCCAAATATACACATTTTGGACTCATCTGCGACATAGCTAACTCTCAGTATGTGGACATTTTGGACTCTTCTGCCATGTAGCTAGTACTCTGTATATGGACATGCTTAACTACTCTGCCGTGTAGCCTGTTTTCAGTATATGGACACATTGGACTCATCTGCCATGTAGCCAGAACTTTGTATATGGAAATTTTGCACTATGCTGCCATGTATCTCGCTCTCTTTATATGGACATTTTGGACTCATATGCCATGTAGCTAGCTCTCTGTCCATGGATATATTGTACTGATCTTCCATGTAAGTAGCTCTCTGTATATGAACATATTGGAATTTTCTGCCATGTAGCTTACTCTCTGTATATGGACATGTGGGAATCATCAGCCATGTAGCCAACTCACTCCATCTGAACATGTTGGACCCATCTGCCTTGTAGCTAGTCCTCTAAATATACACATGTTGGTCTCATCTGGCATGTAGCTTTTTCTCAATATACAGACATGTGGACTCATCTGACATGTAGCTTGTGCTCTGTATATGGACATGTTGGACTACTCTGCCATGTAGCTAGCTCTCAGAATATGGACACGTTGGACTCATCTGCCATGGAGCTAGAACTATGTATATGGAAAGTTTGCACAACTATGCCATGCAGCTAGCTCTCTGCATATGGACATTTTGGACTCGTCTACCATGTAGCTAGCTTTCTGTGGATATGTTGGACTGATCTGCCATGTAGATAGCTCTCTGTATACAAACATATTGGACTTGTCTGCCATGTAGCTAGCTGTCTGTATATGGACGTCTTGGACTCATCAGCCATGCAGCCAGCTCTCTCTGTATGAACATGATGGACTCATCTGCCTTGTAGCTAGTCTTCAATACATACACATGTTGGACTAATCAGCCATGTAGCCAGGTATGTCTGTATGAACATGTTGGACTCATCTGCCTTGTAGCTAGTCCTCTATATATACAAATGTTGGACTCCTCTTCCATGTAGCTATCTCTCAGTATATGGACATGTTTGACTTATCTGCCATGTAGCTAGTATTCTGTATCAGTACGTTGGACTACTCTGCCGTCTAGCTAGCTCTTAGTATGTGGACATAAGGGATTCATCAGCCAGGAAGTAAGCTCTTTCTGTGTGAACATGCTGGACTCATCTGACTTGTATTGAGTCCTCTATATATACTCATGTTGGACTCTTCTGCTATGTAGCTAACTCTCAGTATATGAACATGCTGGACTCATCTCCATGTAGCTAGAACTCTGTATATGAAAATGTTGAACTACTCTGCCATGTAGCTACGTCTCTTTATATGGAAATTTTTGGACTCGTCTACCTTGTAGCTTGCTCTCCATGCCTGGATATGTTGGACAGTTCTGCCATGTACATAGCTCTCTGTATATGTACATATTGGACTTGTCTGCTATAGAGCTATTTCTCTATATATGGACATGTTGGACTCATCAGCCATGTAGCCAGCTCTCTCTGTATGAACATGTTGAACTCATCTGCCTTGTAGCTAGTACTCTATATATACACATGTTGGACTCATCTGCCATGTAGCTAGATCTCTGTATATGGAAATATTGCACTACATTGCCATGTAGCTAGCTCTCTGTATATGGACATGTGGGACTCATCAGCCATGTAGCCAGCTCACTCTGTATGAACATATTGGACTCATCTGCTTGTAGCTCATTCTCTAAATATACACATGTTGTTCTCATCTGCCATGTAGCTAACTATCAGTAAATGGACATGTTGGACTCATCTGCCATAAAGCTAGTACTCTGGATATGGAGATGATGGAGTCATCTGCCATGTAGCAAATTCTCTGTATATGGATATGTGGGACTCATCAGCCATATAGGTAGCTCTCGCCTTATGAACAAGGTGAACTCATCTTCCTTATAGCAAGAACTCTGTATATAGAGATTTTGCACTATTCTGTCATGTAGCTCGCTCTCTGTATATGGATATTTTGGACTCGTGTGCCATGTAACTAGCTCTCTGTCCATGGATATGTTGTACTGATCTGCCATGTAAGTAACTCTCTCTATATGAACATATTGGACTTTTCTGCCATGTAGCTAACTCTCTGTATACGGACATGTGAGCCTCATCAGCCATGTAGCCAGCTCTATCCATAAGAACATGTTGGACTCATTTGCCTTGTAGATAGTCCTCTATATATACACATGTTGGACTCATCAGCCATGTAGCCAGCTCTCTCTGTATGAACATGTTGGACTCATTTGCCATGTAGCTAACTCTCAGTATGTGGACATGTTGGACTCATCTGACATGTAGCTAGTTCTCTGTATATGGACATGTTGGCCTACTCTTCTGTGTAGCTAGCTATCAGTATATGGACATGTTGAACTCATCTAACATGTAGCTAGAATTCTGTATATAGAAAGGTTGTACTACTCTGCCATTCAGCTAGTTCCCTGTATATGGATATTTTGGACTCTTCTGCCATGTAGATAGCTGTGTGTTCATGGATATGTTTGTCTGATGTGCCATGTAGGTAGCTCTCAGTATGTGAACATATTGGACTTGTCTGCCATGTAGCTAGCAATCAGTATGTGGACATGTTGGACTCATCAGCCATGAAGCCAGCTCTCTCTGTATGAACATGTTGGACTCATCTGCCTTGTAACTAATCCTCAATATATACACATGTTGGACTCATCTGCCATGTATCCAGAACTCTGTATATTGAAACGTTGCACTACTCTTCCATGTAGCTAACTCTCTGTATATGGACCTGTTGGACTCTTCTGCCATGTAGATAGAACAGTGTATAAGGAAATGTTGTACTACTCGGCCATGTAGCTAGCCCTCTGTATTTTGACATTGTGGAATCTTATGCCATGTAGCTAGCTCACTGTAAATGGATATGTTGGACTGCTCTGTCGTGTAGTTAGTGCTCTATATAGGAACATACTGGACTTGTCTGCCATGTAGCTAGCTCTCTGTATATGGACACGTGAGACACATCTACCATGTATCCAGAACTCTGTGTATTGAAATGTTGCACTCCTTTGCCATGTAGCTAGCTCTCTGAATTTGGACATATTGGATTTGTCTGCCATGCAGCTAGCTCTCTGTACATGGATATGTTGGATTGATCTGCCAGGTAGGTAGCTCTCTCTATATGAAGATATGAGACCCATCTGCCTTGTAGCTAACTCTCCGTATATATACATGTTGGACTCACCTGCCATATAGCTAGTACTCTGTATATTGACATGTTGGACTACTCTGCCATTTAGCTAGCTCTCAGTATATGCACTTGTTGGACTCATCTGCCATGTAGCTAGAACTCTGTATATGGAAATGTTGCATTACTCTGCCATGTAGCTAGCTCTCTGTGCATGGATATGTTGGACTGATCTGCCATGTAAGTAACTCTCTGTATATAAACAAATTGGACTTGTCTACTATATAGCTAGCTCTCAGTATGTGGACATGTTGGACTCATCAGCCATGTAGCCAGATCTCTGTGTATGAACATGTTGGACTCATCTGTTTTGTAGCTAGTCCTATATATATACATATGTTGTACTCATCTGCCATGTAGCTAGCTCTCAGTATATGGACATTTTGTGCTCATCTGCCATGTAGCTAGAAATCTGTATATTGATATTTTGGATTCGTATGCAATGTAGCTAGCTCACTGTAAATGGATATGGTGGACTGATCTGTCATGTAGATAGTGCTCTGTATGTGAACATATTGAACTTGTCTGCCAGGTAGCTAGATCTTAGTATATGGACATGTTGGACTCATCAGCCATGTAGCCAGATATCTATGTATAAACATATTGAACTCATCTGCCTCGTACCTAGCCCTCTAAATATACCCATGTTGGACTCATCTGCCATGTAGCTAACTCTCAGTATATGGACACAATGGACTCATCCTCCATGTAGCTAATATTCTGTATATGGACATGTTGGGTTACTCTGCCATGTAGCTGGCTCTCATTATATGTTCATGTTAGACTCATCTGCCATGTAGCTAGAACTCTGTATATGGAAATGTTGCACTACTCTGCCATGTAGCGAGCTCTCTGAATTTGGACATATTGGATTCAACTGCCATGTAGCTAGCTCTCTGTACATGCATATGTTGGACTGATCTGCCATGTTGGTAGCTCTTTGTGTATGAAGATATGGGACTCATCTTCCTTGTAGCTAACTCTCCATATATGTACATGTTGGGCTCATCTGCCATGTAGCTAATACTCTGTATATGGACATGTTGGATTCATCTGCCATGTAGCCAGCTCTCTGTTAATGAACATGTTGCACTCATCTACCTTGTAGCTAGTCCTTTAAATATACAAATGTTGGACTCATGTGCCATGTAGCGAGCTCTCAGTATAAGCACACGTTGGACTCATCTGCCATGTAGCTAGAACTCTGTATATGGACATTTTGCACTACTCTGCCATGTAGCTAGCTCTCAGTTTATTGACAAGTTGGACTCATCTGCCATGTAGCTAGAATTCTGTATATGGAAATGTTACACTACTCTCACATGTTGCTAGCTCTCTATATATGGACATGTTGAATCAACGGCATGTTACAAGAAGTATTTATATGGAAATGTTGCACTACTCTGCCATGTAGCTAGCTCTCTGTATATGGACATTTTGTACTCGTCTGCCATATATCTAGCTCTCTGTACATGGATATGTTGGCCTGATCTGCCATGTAGGTAGCTCTCTGTATATGAATTTATTGGACTGGTCTACCATGTAGCTAGCTTTCAGTATAAGGACATGTTGGACTCATCAACCATGTAGCCAGCTCTCTCCATATGAACATGTTGGACTCATCTTCCTTGTAGCTAGTCCTCTATATATACACATGTTGGACTCATCAGCCATGTAGACAGCTCTCTGTGTATGAACATGTTGGACTCATCTGCCTTGTAGCTAGCTTTCTAAATATACACATGTTGGATTAATCTGGCATATAGCTAACTCTCAGTATATGAACATGTTGGACTCGTCTTCCATTTAACTTGTACTCTGTATATGGACATGTTGGACTGCTCTGCCATGTACCTATCTCTCAGTATATGGACACATTGGACTCTTCTGCCATATAGCTAGAACTCGGTATATCGAAATGTTGCACTACACTGCCATGTAGCTAGTTTTGTGTACATGGATATGTTGGACTGATCTGCCATATAGGCAGCTCTCTGTACATGAACATATTGGACTTGTTTGTCATGTCGCTAGCTCTCAATATATAGACATGTTGGACTCATCAGCCATGTAGCCAGATGTCTGTGTAGGAACATGTTCATTTATCTGCCTTGTATCGAGCCCTCAAAATATACACATGTTGTACTCATCTCTATGTCACTAACTCTCCATATATAGACATATTTGACTCATCTGCCATGTAGGTAGAACTGTGTATATGGAAATGTTGTACTACTCTGCCATGTAGCTATCTCTCTGTATATGGACATTTTGAACTCATCTGACATGAGGCTAGCTGTCTATACATGGATATGTTGGACTGATCTGCCATGTAGGTATTCTGTGTATATGAACAAATTGGACTTCTCTACCATGACGCTAGATCTCAGTATATGGACATGATGGACTCATCTGCCTTGTAGTTAGTCCTCTATATATACATATGTTGGACTCATCTGCTGTGTAACTAACTCTGAGTATATGGACAAGTTGGACTCATCTGCCAGGTAGCTAGTACTCTGTATATGGACATGTTGGAGTACACTGTCATGAAGCTAGCTCTCAGTATATGGACACATGGGACTCATCTGCCATATATCCAGAACTCTGTATATTGAAATATTGCACTATTCTACCATATAGCTAGCTCTCTGTATAAGGACATTTTATACTCATCTGCCTTGTAGCTAGTTCTCTGTACATGGATAAGTTCGACTGATCTGCCTTTAGGTAGATCTCAGTATATGAAGTTATTGGACTTCTATACCATGTAGCTAGCTCTCTGTATATGGACATGTTGGACTCATCAGTCATGTTGTCAGCTCTCTGTGTAGGAATATGTTGGACTCATCTGCCTTGAAGCTAGCCCTCTAAATATACACATGTTGGATTCATCTGCCATGTAACTAAATCTCAGTATATGGAAATGTTGGAAACATCTGCCCTGTAGCTAGAACTCTGTATATGGACAAGTTGGACGAGTCTGCCATGTAGCTAGCTCTCAGTTTATTGACATGTTGTACTCATCTGACATGCAGGTAGAACTCTCTATATGGAAATGTTGCACTACCCTGCCAAGTAGCTAGCTTTCAGTATATGGACACGTGGGACTCATCTGCCATGGAGCGAGAACTCTGTATATGGAAATGTTGCACTACTCTGCCATGTAGCTAGTTCAGTGTACATGGATATGTTGGACTGATCTGCCATGTAGCTAGCCCTCTGTATATTGACATTCTGGACTCGTTTGTCATGTAGCTAGCTCACTGTAAATGGATATGTGGGACTGATCTGTCATGTAGTTAGCGCTCTATATTAGAACATATTGGACTTATCTGCCATGTAGCTAGCTCTCAGTTTATGGACATGTTGGACTCATCAGCCATGTAGCCAGCTCTCTTTGTATGAACATGTTGGACTCATCTGCCTTGTAGCAAGCCCTCTAAAATTACACATGTTGAACTCATCTGCCATGTAGCTAACTCTCAGTATATGGACATAATGGACTCATCATCTTCCATGTAGCTAGTATTCTGTATATGGACATGTTGGATTACTCTGCCATGTAGCTAGCTCTCAGTATATGGACAAGTTGGACACATCTACCAAGTAGCTAGAACTCTGTATATACTAATGTTGCCCTACTCTGCCATGTAGCTAGCTCTCTAAATTTGGACATATTGGATTTGTCTGCTTTGTAGCTAGCTCTCTGTACATGGATATCTTGAACTGATCTGCCATGTAGGTAGCTCTCTCTATATGAAGATATGGGACTCATTTGCCTTGTAGATAACTCTCCGTATATGTACATGTTGGACTCATCTGCCATGTAGCTAGTACGCTTTATATGGACATGTTGGACTACTCTGACATTTAGCTACCTCTCAGTATATGCACTCGTTGGACTCATCTGCCATGTAGCTA
>NW_006409131.1:209901-221219 GCF_000296735.1 Chrysochloris asiatica
ACGTGAAAGAGATGAGGCTTTCCGCAATTTGCAGTTAAACAGGACTTGTGGCCCAATATTCCGTGTTGTTGTTGTTGGAACTCCTCCTACATGTCTCACTGCTCAAAATTCTCGCTGCTCGAAGTTCTCCATGTAGCTAGCTCTCAGTATATGGACACGTTGAACTCATCTGCCATGGAGCAAGAACTCTGTATATGGAAATGTTTCACAACTCTGCCATGTAGCTAGTTCAGTGTACATGGATATGTTGGACTAATCTGCCATGTAGCTAGCCATCTGTATATTGACATTTTGGACTCGTATGTCATATAGCTAGCTCACTGTAAATGGCTATGTGGGACTGATCTGTCATGTAATTAGCGCTCTATATAGGAAAATATTGGACTTGTCTGCTATGTAGCTAGCTCTCAGTTTATGGACACATTGGACTCATCAGCCATGTAGCCAGCTCTATTTGTATGAACATGTTGGGCTCATCTGCCTTGTATCGAGCCCTCTACAAATACACATGTTGGACTCATCTGCCATGTAGCTAACTCTCAGAATATGGACATAATGGACTCATCTTCTATGTAGCTAGTATTCTGTATATGGACATGTTGGATTACTCTGCCATGTAGCTAGCTCTCAGTATATGGACAAGTTGGACACATCTACCATGTAGCTAGAACTCTGTATATGCTAATGTTGCCCTAGTCTGCCATGTAGCTAGCTCTCTAAATTTGGACATATTGGATTCGTCTGCCTTGTAGCTCGCACTCTGTACATGGATATGTTGAACTGATCTGCCATGTAGGTAGTTCTCTGTGTATGCAGATATGGTACTCATCTGCCTTGTAGCTAACTCTCTATATATGTACATGTTGAAGTCATCTGTCATGTAGCTAGAATTCTGTATATGGAAATGTTTCACTTCTTTGCCATGTAGCTAGCTCTATGAATATGGACATTATGGACTCGTCTGCCATGTCGCTAGCTCTCTGGACATGATTATGTTGGACAAATCTGCTATGTAGGTATCTCTCTGTATATGAAGATATTGAACTTGTCTGCTATGTACTAGCCCTCTAAATATACACATGTTGGATTCATCTGCCATGTAGCTGACTCTCAGTATATGGACATGTTGGATTCATCTGCCATGTAGCCAGCTCTGTGTTAGTGAACATGTTGGACTCATCTACCTTGTAGCTAGCCATTTAAATATACAAATGTTGGACTCTTGTGCCATGTAGCGAGCTCTCAGTATAAGCACACGTTGGACTCATCTGCCATGTTGCTAGAACTCTGTGTATGGACATGTTGCACTACTCTGCCATGTAGCTAGCTCTGTGTATATGGACAAGTTGGACTCATCTGCCATGTAGCTAGAATTCTGTATGTGGAAATGTTTCACTACTCTCCCGTGTTGCTAGCTCTCTATATATGGACATGTTGGACTCATCTGCCATGTAGCAAGAACTGTTTATATGGAAATGTTGCAGTACTCTGCCTTGTATCTAGCTCTCTATATGGACATTTTGTACTCATCTGCCATGGAACTAGCTCTCTGTACATGGATATGTTGGACTGATCTGCCATGTAGGTAGCTCTCTCTATATGAAGCTATTGGACTTGTCTGACATGTAGCTAGCTCTCAGTATAAGGACATGTTGGACTCATCAGCCATGTAGCCAGCTCTCTTCAAATGAACATGTAGGTCTCATCAGCCTTGTGGCTAGTCCTCTATATATACACATGTTGGACTCATAAGCCATGTAGCCAGCTCTCTGTGTATGAACATGTTGGACTCATCTGCCTTGTAGCTAGCCCTCTAAATATACACATGTTGGATTCATCTGGGATGTAGCTAACTCTCAGTATATGAACATGTTGGACTCATCTGCCATGTAGCTAGTACTCTGTATATGGTCATGTTGGACTCCTCTGCCATTTAGGAAACTCTCAGTATATGCACTCATTGGACTCATCTGACATGTAGCTAGAACTCTGTATATGGAAATGTTTAAATACACTGCCAGTTATCTAGGTCTCTGTGCATGGATATGTTGGACTGATCTTCCATGAAGGTCGCTCTCAGTATATGAACTAATTGGACTTGTCTACCAAGTAGCTAGCTCTCAGTATGTGGACATGTTGGACTCATCAGCCATGTAGCCAGGTCTCTGTGTATGAACATGTTGGACTCATCTGTCTTGTAGCTAGTCCTCTCTATATACATATGTTGGACTCATCTGCCATGTAGCTAGCTCTCAGTACATAGACACTGTGTGCTAATCTGCCATGTAGCTAGAACTCTGTATAGTGACATTTTGAACTTGTATGCCATGTAGCTAACTCACTGTAAATGGATATGGTGGACTGATCTGTCATGTAGTTAGTGCTCTGTATATGAACATATTGGAATTGTCTGTCATGTAGCTAGATCTCAATATATGGACATGTTGGACTCATCAGCCATGTAGCCAGATCTCTATGTTTGAACATGTTGGACTCATCAGCCATGTAGCCAGATCTCTATGTTTGAACATGTTGGACTCATCAGCCAGGTAGCCAGATCTCTATGTTTGAACATGTTGGACTCATCTTCCTTGTACTGAGCCCTCTAAATATACCCATGTTGGACTCATCTGCCATGTAGCTAACTCTCAGTATATGGACATAATCGACTCATCTTCCATGTAGTTAATATTCTGTATATGGACATGTTGGATTACTCTGCCATGTCTCAGTATATGGACAAGTTGGACTTATGTAGCTAGTATTTTGTATATTGAAATGTTTCACTACTCTGCCTTGTAGCTAGCTTTCAGAATTTGGACATATTGGATTCATCTGCCATGTAGCTATCTCTCTGTACATGGATATGTTGGACTGATCTGCCATGTAGGTAGCTCTCTGTATATGAAGATATGGGACTTACCTGCCTTGTAGCTAACTCTCCATATATGTTCATGTTGAACTCATCTGCCATGTAGCTAGCTCTCTGTATATGGACATTTTAGACTCGTCTGCCATATAGCTAGCTCTCTGTACATGGATATGTTGGACTGATCTGCCATGTAGAAAGCTCTCTGTATAGGAAGATATTGGACTTGTTTGCTATGTAGCTAGCCCTCTAAATATTCACATGTTGTATTCATCAGCCATGTAGCTGACTTTCAGTATATGTACATGTTGGATTCATCTGCCATGTAGCCAGCTCTTTGTTAGTGAACATGTTGGACTCATCTACCTTGTAGCTAGCCATTTAAATATACAAATGTTGGACTCATGTGCCATGTAGTGAGCTCTCAGTATAAGCACATGTTGGATTCATCTGCCATGTAGCTAGAACTCTATATATGGACATGTTGCACTACTTTACCATGTAGCTAGCTCCGTTTATATGGACAAGTTGGACTCATCTGCAATGTAGCTAGAATTCTGTATATGGAAATGTTACACTACTTTCCCATGTTGCTAGCTCTCTATGTATGGACACATTGAACTCATCTGTCATGTAGCAAGAACTGTTTATATGGAAATGTTGCACTACTCTGCCATGTAGCTAGCTCTCTGTATATGGATATTTTGTACTCGTATGCCATATAGTTAGCTCTCTATACATGAATATGTTGGATTGATCTGCCATGTATGTAGCTGTCTGTATATGAACATATTGGACTTGTCTGCCATGTATCTAGCTCTCAGTATAAGGACATGTTGGACTCATCAGCCATGTAGCCAGCTCTCTCCATATGAACATGTTGGACTCATCTGCCTTGTAGCTAGTCCTCTATATATACACATGTTGGACTCATATGCCATGTAGCCAACACTCTGTGTATGAACATGATGGACTCATCTGCCTTGTAGCTAGTCCTCTAAATAAACACATGTTGGATTCATCTGGCATGTAGCTAACTCTCAGTATATGAACATGTTGGACTCATTTGCCATGTAGCTTGTACTCTGTATATGGACATGTTGTACTACTCTGCCATGTAGCTATCTCTCAGTATATGGACACATTGGACTTATCTGCCATGAAGCTCGAACTCTGTATATGGATTTGTTGTACTACTCTGCCATGTAGCTAGCTCTCTGTATATGGACATGTTGGACTCATCTTCCATGTAACTTATACTCTGTATATGGAAATGTTTCACTACACTACCATGTAGCTAGTTTTGTGTACGTGGATATGTTGGTCTGATCTGCCATGTAGACAGCTTTCTGTACATGAACATATTGGACTTGCTTGTCATGTAGCTATCTCTCAATATATGGACATGTTGGACTCATCAGCTGTGTAGCCAGCTGTCTGTTTATAAACATTTTCATTCATCTGCCTTGTATCGAGCCCTCTAAATATATACATGTTGGACTCATCTGCCATGTAGCTAACTCTCAGTATAGGGACATGTTGGACTCATCTGCCATGTAGCTATTACTCTGTATATGGACATGTTGCAATATTCTGCCGTGTAGCTTGCTCTCAGTATATGGACACGTTGGACTCATCTTCCATGTAGCTAAATCTGTGCATATGGCAATGTTTCACTACTCTGCCATGTAGCTATCTCTGTATATGGACATGTTGGACTCATCTGTTATATAGCTAGAACTTTGTATATGGAAATGTTGCAGTACTCTGCTATGTAGTTAGTTCTCTGTGTATTGGTATATTGGACTTGTCTGCCATTTAGCTAGCTCTTTGTACATGGATATGGTGGATTGATCTACCATGAAAGTAGTTCTCAGTATATGAACATATTGGGCTTGTTTGCAATGTAGCTAGCTCTCTGAACATGGATATATTGGACTGATCATCTATGTAGTTAGCTCTCTGTACATGAAGATATTGGATTTCTCTGCCATGTAACTAGCCTTCTAAATATACACATCCTGGACTCATCTGCCATGTAGCTAACTTTCAGTATATGCACATGTTGGACTCATCTCCACGTAACTAACTCTCTGTATATAGACATATTGGACTCATCTGCCATGTAGCTAGAACTCTGTATATGGAAATGTTGTACTACTCTTCCATGTAGCTATATCTTTTTATATGGTCATTTTGGACTCGTCTGACATGTAGGTAGCTCTCTGTACATGGATATGTTGGACTGATCTGTAATGTAGGTATTCTCTGTATATGAACAAATTGGACTTCTCCACCATGAAGCTAGATCTCAGTATATGGACATGATGGACTCATCTGCCTTGTAGTTAGTCCTCTATATATACATATGTTGGATTCATCTGCCGTGTAGCTAACTCAGAGTATATGGACAAGTTGGACTCATCTGCCAGGTAGCTAGTACTCTGTATATGGACATGTTGGACTACTCTGTCATGAAGCTAGCTCTCAGAATATGGACACATTGTACTCATCTGTCATGTATCCAGAACTCTGTATATTGAAATGTTGCACTACTCTGCCATGTAGCTAGCTATCTGTATATGGACACGTTGGACTCATCTGCCATGTACCCAGAACTCTATGTATTGAAATGTTGAACTACTCTGCCATGTAGCTAGCTCTCTGAATTTGTACATATTGGATTTTTCTGCCATGCAGCTAGCTCTCTATACATGGATATGTTGGACTGATCTGCTATGTAGGTAGCTCTCTGTATATGAAGATATGGGACTCATCTTCCTTGTAACTAACACTCCATATATGAACATGTTGGACTCATCTGTCATGTAGCTAGTACTCTGTATATGAACATGTTGGACTACTCTTCCATTTAGCTACCTCTCAATATATGCATTTGTTGGACTCATCTGGCATGTAGCTAGAACTCTGTATATGGAAATGTTGCACTACTCTGCCATGTAGCTAGTTCTCTGTATATGGACACGTTGGACTCATCTGCCATGTAGCTAGAACTCTGTGTATTGAAGTGTTGCCTTACCCTGCCATGTAGCTAGTTCTCTGTAAATGGACAAATTGTCCTCATCTGCCATTTATCCAGAACTCTGTATATTGAAATGTTGCACTACTCTACCATGTAGCTAGCTTTCTGTGCATGGATATTTTGGACTGATCTGCCATGTAGGTAACTCTCTGTATATGAGCAAATTGGACTTGTCTACCATATAGCTAGCTCCAGTATGTGGACATGTTGGACTCATCATCCATGTAGCCAGGTTTCTGTGTATGAACATGTTGGATTCATCTGTCTTGTAGCTATTCCTCTATATATACATATATTGGACTCCTCTGCCATGTAGCTAGCTTTCAGTATATGGACACTTTGTGCTCATCTGCTATGTAGCTAGAACTCTGTATATTGACATTTTGGACTCATATGCCATGTAGCTAGCTCACTGTAAATGGATATGGTGGACTGATCTGTCATATAGTTAGCACTCTGTATATGAACATATTGGACTTGTCTGCCATGTAGCTAGATCTGATCATATGGACATGTTGGAGTCATCAACCATGTAGTCAGATTTTTATGTATGAACATGTTGGACTCATCTGTCTTGTACCGAGCCCTCTAAATATATCCATGTTGGACTCATCTATCATGTAGCTAAATCTCAGTATATGGACATGTTGGACTCATCTTCCATGTAGCTAGAGCTCTGTATATGGAAATATTGCACTACTCTGCCATGTAGCTAGCTCTCTGAATTTGGACATATTGGATTCATCTGCCATGTAGCTAGCTCTCTGTACATGGATATGTTGGACTGATCTGCCATGTAGGTAACTCTCTGTATATGAACAAATTGGCCTTGTCTACCATGTAGTTAGCTCTCAGTATAGGGACACTTTGTACTCATCTGCCATGTAGCTACAACTCTGTATATGGAAATGTTACACTACTGTGCCATGTAGCTATCTCTCTATATATGGACACGTTAGACTCATCTGCCATGTATCCAGAACTCTGTGTATTTAAATATTGCACTACTCTGCCATGTAGGTAGCTCTTTGTATATGGACATGTTGGCCTCATCTGCCATGTAGCTAGAATTCTGTATATGGAAATGTTGCAATACTCTGCCATGTAGCCAGCTCTCTGTATATGGACATGTTGGACTCTTCTGTCACGAATCTAGAACAGTGTATATGTGTGGGGGTCTGAGTCCAGCTCAGACCACTGCGTGATTTACTTGAAGGAGAGGCGAGGATTAAAATCAGGCAAGGGTCAACCAGCTGATGACCAGTGACAAGGTTTATTGCATGGTGTATATAGGACTTTTTGCATTAGGTCATTGTTATTCTACCTAGTTGCAATGTTTTCTGTGGTAACAAGGATATGATTACCAACCAGGATACCAACCAGGATATTATCACATAAGTATAAGCATTGTTATAGCAGCACTGAATCACACGGTTTTGGCACAATTTAAGTTCCCTTTTCCAAGAGACAGCTTATTATTAATCAAAGAAAACCTATCCCAATTCTAGTCACAAGGTGGCATTTAGGTTATAATCTTGATGGCCTCCTACATATGTGGAAATATTGCACTACTCTGCCATGTAGGTAGCCCTCTGTATATTGACATTTTGGACTCATATGCCATGTAGATAGCTCACTGTAAATGGATATGTTGGACTGATCTGCCATGTAGTTAGCGCTCTATATAGGAATATATTGGACTTCTCTGCCATGTAGCCAGCTCTATTTGTATGAAAATGTTGGACTCATCTGCCTTGCAGCAAGCCCTTTAAAAATACACGTGTTGGACTCATCTGCCATGTAGCTAACTCTCAGTATATGGACATAATGGACTCATCTGCCATGTAGCTAATATTCTGTATATGGACATGTTGGATTACTCTGCCATGTAGCTAGCTCTCAGTATATGGACACGTTGGACAAATATGCCATGTAGCTAGAACTCTATATATGCTAATGTTGCCCTAGTCTGCCATGTAGCTAGCTATCTGAATTTGGACTTAGCCTTGTAGCTAGCTCTCTGTACAAGGATATGTTGGACTGCTATGCCATGTAGGTAGCTCTCGGTATATGAAGATATGGGACACATCTGACTTGTAGCTAACTCTCCGAATATGTACATGTTGGACTCATCTGCCATGTAGCTAGAACTCTGTATATGGAAATGTTGCACTACTCTGCCATGTAGCTTGCTCACTGTATATGGACACGTTGGATTCATCTGCCATGTAGCTATAACTCTGTATATGGAAATGTTTTACTTCTCTGCCATGTAGCTAGCTCTATGAATACGGACATTATTGATTTGTGTGCCATGTAGCTAGCTCTCTGGACATGATTATGTTGGACAGATCTGCTATGTAGGTAGCTCTCTGTATATCAAGATATTGAACTTGTCTGCTATGTAGCTAGCCCTCTAAATATACACATGTTGTATTCATCTGCCACGTAGCTGCCTCTCAGTATATGGACATGTTGGATTCATCTTCCATGTAGTCAGCTCTCTGTTAGTGAACATGTTGGACTCATCTACCTTGTAGCTAGTCCTTTAAATATACAAATGTTGGACTCATGTTCCATGTAGCGAGCTCTCAGTATAAACGCACGTTGGACTCATCTGCCATGTAGCTAGAACTCTGTATATGGACATGTTGCACTACTCTGCCATGTAGCTAGCTCTGTGTATATGGACAAGTTGGAATTATCTGCCATGTAGCTAGAATTCTGTATGTGGAAATGTTGCACTACACTCCCATGTTCCTAGCTTTCTATATATGGACACATTGGACTCATCTGCCACATAGCAAGAACTGTTTATATGGAAATGTAGCACTTCTCTGCCATTTAGCTAGCTCTATCTATAAGGACATTTTGTACTCATCTGCCATGGAACTGGCTCTCTGTACATGGATATGTTGGACTGATCTGCCATGTAGGTAGCTCTGTGTATATGAACCAATTGGACTTGTCTGCCGTGTAGCTAGCTCTAAGTATAAGAACATGTTGGATTCATCAGACATGTAGCCAGCTCTCTCCATATGAACATGTTGGACTCATCTGCCTTGTAGCTAGTCCTCTATATATACACATGTTGGACTCATCAGCCATGTAGCCAGCTCTCTGTGTATGAACATGTGGACACATCTGCCAAGTAGCTACCTCTCAGTATAGGGACATGTTGGACTCATCTGCCATGTAGCTATTACTCTGTATATGGACATGTTGTACTACTCTGCCGTGTAGCTGGCTCAGTATATGGACACTTTGGACTCATCTGCCATGTAGCTAAAACTGTGCATATGGCAATGTTGCACTACTCTGACATGTAGCTAGCTCTCTGTATATGGACATGTTGGACTCATTCGCCATGTATTTGAACTCTGTATATGGAAATGTTGCACTACTCTGCCATGTAGCTATCTCTCTGTATATAGACATTTTGGTCTAGTCTGCCATGTAGCTAACTTTCTGTACATGGATATGTTGGACTGATCTGCCATGTTGGTGACTCTCTGTATCTGAACAAATTGGACTTGTCTACCATGTAGCTAGCTTTCAGTATATGGACATTTTGTACTCATCTGCCATGTAGCTACAACTCTGTATATGCAAATGTTGCACTCCTCTGCCATGTATATGGATATAATGGTCTCATCTGCCATGTAGCTAATACTCTGTCTATGGATGTGTTGGACTACTCTGCCATTTAGCTACCTCTCAGTATAAGCAATTGTTGGACTCATCTGCCATCTAGCTAGAACTCTGTATATGGAAATGTTGCACTACTCTGCCATGTAGCTAGCTCTCTGTATATGGCCACGTTGGACTCATCTGCCATGTAGCTAGAACTCTGTGTATGGAAATGTTGCACTACATTTCCATGTAGCTAGCTCTCTGTATATGGACATATTGAACTCGTCTGCCATGTAGCTACCTCTCTGTACATGGATATGTTGGACTGATCTGCCATGTAGGTAGCTCTCTTTATTTGAATATATTGGATTTCTTTGCCATGTAGCTCGCTCTCAGTATATGGATACGTTGGACTCATCAGCCATGTAGCAAGCTCTCTGTGTATGAACATATTGGACTCATGTGCCTTGTAGCTAGACCTCTAAATGTACACATGTTGTACTCATCTCTCACATAGCTAACTCTCAGTATATGGACATGTTGGACTTATCTGCAATGTAGCTAGTACTGTGTACATCGACATGTTTGATGACTCTGTCATATAGCTATATGGACACGTTGGATTCATCTGCCATGTAGATAGAAGTCTGTATGTGGAAATATTGCACTACTCTGCCATGTAGCTAGGTTTCTTTATATGTACATGTTGGACTACTCTGACATGTTGCTAGAAGTCTGTATATGGAAATGTTGAACTACTCTGCCATGTAATTAGCTCTGTGTATATGAACATTTTGGACTTGACTGCCATGTAGCTAGCTCTCTGTACATATATATGTTAGACTGATCTGCCATGTAGCCAGCTCTCTGAGTATGAACATCTTGGACTCATTTGCCTTTGGCTAGCCCTCTAAATACTCACATATTGGACTTATCCGACATGTAGTTAACTCTCAGCTAATGGACATATTGGACTCATCCACCATGAAGCTAGTACTCTGTATATGGACATGCTAGAATACACATCCATGTAGCTAGCTCTCAGTATATGGACACATTGGACTACTCTGCCATGTAACTACAACTCTGTATATGGAAATGTTGCACTACTCTGCCATGTAGCTAGCTCTCTGTGTTTGGACACGTTGGACTCATCTGCCATGTAGCTTGAACTCTGCATATGGAAATGTTGCACCACTCTGTCATGTAGCTTGCTCTCTGCATATGCACATTTTGGACTCGTCTGCCATATAGCAGCTCTCTATACATGGATATGTTGGACTGATCTGATATGTAGGTTGTTCTCTGTATATGAAGATATTGGACTAATCTCTCATGTATATAACTCTCAATATATGGACGTGTTGGACTAATCTGCAATGTAGCTAGTACTCTGTATATGGACATGTTGGACTATTCTGCCATTTAGCTAGCTCTCAGTATATGCACACGTTGAACTCTTTTGACCTGTAGCTAGCTCTCTGTACATGGATATGTTGGATTGATCTGCAATATAGGTATTCTATGTATATGAAGATATTGTACTTCTCTGCCATGTAGCTAGCACTCTAAATATACACATGTTGGACTCACCTGACATGTAGGTAACTCCCAGTATATGGACATTTTGGACACATCTGCCATGTAGCTAGAACTCTGTATATGGAACTGTTGCACTGCTCTGCCATGTAGCTAACTCACAGTAAATGGACATGTTGGACTCATCAGACATGTAGCTACAACTCTATATATGGAAATGTTGCACTACTCTGC
>NW_006409131.1:221719-223748 GCF_000296735.1 Chrysochloris asiatica
TTCCATGTAGCTAGCTCTCAATATATGGACATGTGGGACTCATCAGTCATGTAGCCAACTCTCTCCATATGAACATGTTGGACTCATCTGCCTTGTAGCTAGTCCTCTATCTATACACATGTTGGACTCATCAGGCATGTAGCCAGCTCTCTCTGTATGAACATGTTGGACTCATCTGCCTTGTATCTAGCCCTCTAAATATACACATATTGGTCTCATCAGGCATGTAGCTAACTCCCAGTATATGGACATTTTGGACTCATCTGCCATGTAGCTAGTGCTCTGTATATGCACATGTTGGACTACTCTGCCTTGTAGCTAGCTCTCAGTATATGGACACGTTGGACTCATCTGCCATGTAGCAAGAATTCTGTATATGGAAATATTGCATTACTGTGCCATGCAGCTAGCTCTCTATATATGGACATTTTGTATTCTTCTGCCATGTAGCTTGCTCTCTGTGCCTGGATATGTTGGACTGATCTGCCATGTAAGTAGCTGTCTGTATATGAACATATTGGACTTGTCTGCCATGGAGCTAGCTCTCTGTATATGGACATGTTGCACTCATCAGCCATACAGCCATCTCTCGCTGTATGAACATGTTGGACTCAATCGCCTTGTAGCTAGTCTTCAATATATACACATGTTGGACTAATCACCCATGTAGCCAGGTCTGTCTGTATGAACATGTTAGACTCATCTGCTTTGTAGCTCGTCCTGTGTATATACACATGTTGGACTCCTCTGCCAAGTAGCTAACTTGCAATATATGGACATGTTTAAGTCATCTGCAATGTAGCTAGTACTCCGTATAGGTACATTTGGACTACTCTGCCATCGAGCTAGCTCTCAGTATATGGACATAAGGGATTCATCAGTCATGAAGGCAGCTCTCTCTGTTAACATGTTGGACTCATCTGACTTGTATCCACTCCACTATATATACACATGATGGACTCATCTGCCATGTAGCTAACTCTCAGTATATGGACATGCAAGATTCATCTGCCATGTAGATTGAACTCTGTATATGAAAATGTTGGACTACTCTGCCATGTAACTAGGTCTCTATATATGGAAATTTTGGATTGGTCTGCCATGTAGCTTGCTCTCTGTGCCTGGATATGTTGGACAGATCTGTCATGTAAGTAGCTGTCTGTATATGAACATATTGGACTTGTCTGCCAGAGAGCTAGCTCTCTGTATATGGACATGTTGGACTCATCAGCCATGTAGCCTGCTCTCTCTGTATGAACATGTTGAACTGATTTGCCTTGTAGCTAGTACTCTATATATACACATGTTGGACTCATCTTCCATGTAGCTCAGTCTCAGTATATAGACATGTAGGACTCATCTGCCATGTAGCTAGTACACTATGTATGGACATGTTGGACTACTCTGCCATGTGGCTAGATCTCAGTATATGGACACGTTGGACTCATCTGCCATGTAACTAGATCTCAGTATATGGAAATATTGCACTACACTTCAATCTAGCTGGCTCTCTGTATATGGACATTTTGGACTGGTCTGCCATGTAGTTAGCTCTCTGTGCATGATTATGTTGGACTGATCTTCCATGTAGATAGCTCTCTGAATATGATCATATTGGACTTATCTGCAATGTAGCTAGCTCTCTGTATATGGACATGTGGGACTCATCAGCCATGTAGCCAGCTCACTCTGTATGAACATATTGGACTCATCTGCTTGTAGCTCGTTCTCTATATAAACACATGTTGTACTCATCTGCCACCTAGCAAACTATCAATTTATGGACATGTTGAACTCATCTGCCATATAGCTAGTACTCTGGAAATGAACTTGTTGGAGTCATCTGCCATGTAACTAGTTCTCTATATATGGATATGTGGGTCTCATCAGCCATGTAGGCAGTTCTCTCGTTATGAACAAGTTGGACTCATCTTCCTTAAAGCTAGAAGTCTGTATATGGATATTTTGCACTATTCTGCCATGTAGCTTGCTCTCTGTATATAGACATTTTGGACTCATATGCCATGTA
>NW_006409131.1:224128-234282 GCF_000296735.1 Chrysochloris asiatica
CTCTGCCATGTAGCTAGTACTCTGTATATGGACATGTTGGACTACTCTGCCATATAACTAGCTCTCAGTATATGGACACATTGGAGTAATCTGCCATGAAGCTAGAACTCTGAATATGTAAATGTAGCACTACGCTGCCATGTAGTTTGCTCTCTGTATATGCACATTTTGGATTCGTCTGCCATGTAGCTAACTCTCTGTGCATGGATAGGTTGGACTGATGTGCCATAGATAGCTTTCTGTATATGAACATATTGGACTTGTCTGTCATGTAGGTAGCTCTCATTATATAAACATGTTGGATTGATCAGCCATGTAGCCATCTGTCTGTGTATGAACATGTTGGACTCATCTGCTTTGTAACTTGCCCTATAAATGTACACGTATTGATCTTATCTGCCATGTAGCTAACTCTCAATATATAGACACAATGGTCTCATCTGCCATGTAGCTAGAACTCTCTATATGTAAATGTTGCAATACACTGCCATGTAGCTTGCTCTCTCTATATAGATATTTTGGACTCGTCTGCCATGTAGCCAGCTCTCTTGTATGAACATGTTGAACTCATCTGCCTTGTAGCTGGCCATCTATATATACACATGTTTGAATCATCAGCCATAAAGCCAGGTCGTTCTGTGTGAACAGGTTGGACTCATCTGCCTTGGATCTACTCCTCTATATATACACATTTTGGACTCATCTGCCATATAGCAAAATCTCAGTATATGGACATGTTGGACTCATCTGCCATGTAGCTTGTACGCTGTATATGCACAGGTTGGAATACTGTTCCTAGGAGCTAGCTCTTTGTACATGGGCATTTTGGAATAGTCTGCCATGTAGGTACCTCTCTGCATGAATATATTGGACTGATCTGCCAATTAGGTAGCTCACTGTATATGAATATATTGGATTTGTCTGACATGTAGCTAGATCTCTGTATATGGACATGTGGAACTCATCAGCCATGAAGCCAGCTGTCTCCGTGTGAACATGTTGGAATCATATGCCTTATAGCTAACTCTCAGTATATGGATATGTTGGACTCATCTGTCATGTAGCTCAAACTCTGTATATGAAAATGTTGGAATACTTTGCCATGAAGCTAGCACTCTCTATTTGGACAGTTTGAACTCGTCTCCCATATAGCTATCTCTCTCTGCATGGATATGTTGGACTGATCTGCCATGTAAGTAGCTCTCTGTAAATGAACACATTGAACTTGTCTGCCATGTTGCTAGCTCTCTGTATATGGACATGTTGGACTCATCAGCCATGTAGCCAGCTCTCTTGTATGAACATGTTGAACTCCTCTGCCTTGTAGCTAGTCCTCTATATATACACATGTTGGATTCATCTGTCATGTAGTTAACTCTCAGTATATGGACATGTTGGGCTCATCTACCATGCAGCTAGTACTCTGTATATGGACATGTTGGATTAATCTACCATGTAGCTAGCTGTCTGTATATGGACATGTGGGACTCATTAGCCATGTAGCCAGCTTTATCCGTACGAACATGTCGGACTCATCTGACTTGTAGCTGGACCTCTATATATACACATGTTTGAATCATCGGCCATAAAGCCAGCTATTACTGTGTGAACATGTTGGACTCATCTGCCTGGTATCTACTCATCTATATATACACATGTTGGACTAATCTACCATATAGCTAACTCTCAGTTTATGGACATGTTGGACTTATCTGCATGTAGCTAGTACTCTGTATATGGACCTGTTGGACTACTCTGCCATGTAGCTAGTACTCTGTATATGGACATGTAGGACTACTCTGCCAAGTAGTTAGCTCTCAGTATATAAATACTTTGGACTCATCTGCCATGTAGCTAGAACTCTGTATATGCAAATGCTGCACTACTCAGCCATCTTGGTAGCTCTCTGTATATGGACATTTTGGACTTGTCTGCCATGTAGCTAGTTCTCTGTGCATGGATATGTTTGACTGATTTTCCAAGTAGATAGATCTCTGTATATGAATATATTGGACTTGTCTGCCATGTAGCTAACTCTCAGTATATGGACATGTTGGACTCATCTGCCATGTAGCTAGTAGTCTGTATATGGATATGTTGGAAAACTCTGCCATGTAGCTCCCTCTCAGTAGATGGATACATTGGACTTATCTGCCTTGTAGCTAGTACTCTGTGTATAGAAACGTTGTACTACTTTGACATGTAGCTAGCTCTCTGCATATGTACATTTTGGAATTGTCTGCCATGTAGTCAGCTCTCTGTGCGTGGATATGATGGACTGATCCACCATGTAGATAGCTTTCTGTATATGAACACATTGGACTTGTCTGCCATGTGGCTAGCTCTCTGTATGTGGACATGTTGGACTCATCAGTGATGTAGCCAGCTCCCTTTGTTTGATCATATTGTAGTCATCTGCCTTGTAGCTAGTCCTCTATATATACACATAGTGGACTCATCTGCCATGTAGCTAACTCACATTATGTGGACATATTGGACTCATCTTCCATGTAGCTAGTACTTTGTATATGGACATGTTGGACTACTCTGCCATGTAGCTAGCTGTGAGTATATGGACACATTGGACTCATCTTCCATGTAGCTAGAACTCTTTATATGGAAATGGTGCACAACTCTGTCATGTAGCTAGCTCTCAGTGTATATAAATGTTGCAATACTCTGCCATGTAGCTAGCTCTCTGTATATGGACATTTTGGACTTGTCTGCCATGTAGCTAGCTTTCTGTGCATGGATATGTTGGACTGATCTGCCATGTAGGTAGCTCTCTGTATATGAACATATTGGACTTGTCTGCCATGTAGCTAACTCTCTGTATATGGACATATGGGACTCATCAAACATGAATCCTGCTCTCTCTGTATGAACATGGTGGACTCATCTGCTTTGTAGCTACTCCTCTAAATATAAACATGTAGGATTTATCTGCCATGTAGTTTTCTTGCTCTCTGTGCATGGATATGTTGGACTGATTTGCCATGTATTTAGCTTTCTGTATATGAACACATTGGACTCATCTGTCATGTAGCTATCTCTTGGTATTTGGACATGTTGGACTCATCAGCCATGTAGCCAGCTCTCTCAGTATGAACATGTTGTACTCATCTGCCTTGTAATTAGTACTCTATATATACACATGGTGTCATTTAGATAACCCTCAGTACATGGACATGTTTGACTCATCTGCCATGTAGCTAGTCCTCTGTATAGGGACAAGTTTGACTACTCTTCCATGTAGCTACCTCTCAGTATATAGACACCTTGGACTCATCTGCCATGGAGCTAGAACTCTGTATATGGAAATGCTGCACTACTCTGCCATGTGTGTAGCTCTCTATATATGGGCATTTTGGATTTGTTTGCCATGTAGTTACCTCTCTGCTTATTGGACGTATCGGACACATCAAACATGAAGGCAACTATCTCTGTATGAATATGTTGGATTCATCTGCCTTGAAGCTACTCCTCTATAAATTCACATGTTGGACTCATCTGCAATGTAGCTAACTCTCAGTATACGGACATGTTGGACTCATCTGCCTTGAAGCTTGAACACTATATATGGAAATGTTGGACTACTCTGCCATGTAGTTAATCTTCTGTATATGAACATTTTGGACTTGTCTGCCATGTAGCAATCTCTATAAATATGCAAATGTTGGAATCATGAGCCATGTAGCCAGATCTCTCTGTATGAACATGTTGAACTCATCTAGCTTGTAGCTAGTCCATTTTATATACACATGTTGTACTCATCTCTCATGTAGCTAGCTCTCATTATAGGGACATGTTGGATTCATCTGCCATGTAGCTAGTGCTCTATATTTGGACATGTTGGAGTACTCTGACATGTAGCTAGCTCCCAGTATATGTACACATTGGACTCATCTGTCATGTAGCTAGAACTGTGTATATGGAAATGTTTCACTACTTTGCCTGGTAGCTAGCTCTCTGTATATGGACATTTTGGAATCTTATGCCATGGAGCTAGCTCTCTGTATATGGACATATTGGACTCATCAGCCATGGAGCCAGCTTTCTCTGTATGAACATGTTGGACTCATCTGCCTTGTAGCTAGTCCTCTATATATACACATGGTGGACTCATCTGCCATGTAGCTAACTCACAGCATGTGCACATGTTGGACTACTCTGCCATGTAGACAACTCTCAATATATGGACACTTTGGACTCATCTGTCATGTAACTAGAACTCTGATTATGGAAATGTTGCACTACTCTGCCACGTAGCTAGCTCTCTGTATATGGATATTTTGGACTCCTCTGCCATGTAGCTAGCTCACTGTGCATGGATATGTTGGACTAATCTGCCATGTAGGTAACTCTCTGTATAAGAACATATTTGACTTGTCTGACATGTAGCGAGCTCTGTGTGCATGGATATGTTGGACAGATCTGACATGTAGGTAGCTTTCTGTATATGGACATATGGGACTCATCAAACATGAAGACAGCTAACTCTGTATGAACATGTTGCAATCATCTGCCTTGTAGCTACTCTTCTATATATTCACATGTTGGACTCATAGGCAATGTAGCTAATTCTCAGTATATGGACATTTTGGACTCATCTGCCATGTAGCTAGAAATCTGTATATGGAAATGTTGGACTACTCTGCAATGTCGTTAGCGCTCTGTCCATGGACATTTTGTACTCGTCTGCCATGTAGCTAGCTCTCTGTGCATGGATATGCTGGACTGATCTGCCATGTAGGTAGCTCTCTGTATATGAACTTATTGGACTTGTCTGCCATGAAGCAAGCTCTCTGTGTATGGAAATGTTGGACTCATCAGCCTTGTAGCCAGCTCTCTCTGTATGAACATGTTGGAGGTATCTGCCTTGTAGCTAGTCCTCTATATATACACATGTTAGACTCATCTGCCATGAAGCAGTTCTCTCTGTATATGGATATGTGAGTCTCATCAGCCATGTAGCCAGCTCTCTCTGTATGAACATGTTGAACTCATCTGCCTTTTAGCTAGTCCTCTATATATACACATGTTGGACTCATCTGCCATGTACCTATCTCTCAATATATGGACATGATAGACTCCTCTTCCATGTAGCTAATACTCGGTATATGAACTTGTTGGACTACTCTTCCATGTAGCTAGGTCTCAGTATATGGACACGTTGGACTCGTCTGCTATGTAGCTCGCTCTCTGTGCATGGATATATTGGACTGATCTTCCATGAAGGTAGCTCTATGTATATGAACATATTGGATTTGTCAGCCATGTAGCTAGCTCTTTGTATATGGACATGTAGGACTCATAAGCCAAGCTAGTACTCTGTGTATGAACATGTGGGGCTCATCTGCCTTGTAGCTACTCCTCTAAATATACACATGTTCAGTCATCTGTCATGTAGCTAACTCTCAGTATATGAACATGTTGGACTCATCTGCCATGTAGCTAGCTCTCTGTGCATGGATATATTGGACTGATCCGCCATGTAGGTAGCTCTCAGTATAAGAATATATTGGACTTGTTTGCCATATAGCTAGCTCTCTGTATATGGACATGTTGGTCTCATCTGCCATGTAGCTAACTTTCAGTATATGGACATGTTGGAGTCATCTGCCATGTAGCTAGTACACTGTATATGGATATTTTGCACTACTCTGCCATGTAGCTAGATCTCAGTATATGGACACGTTGGACTCATCTGCCATGTAGTTAGAGATATGTATATGAAAATATTGCACTACACTGCCATGAAGCTAGCTCTCTGTATATGGACATTTTGGATTCATCTGCCATGTAGCTAGCTTTCTGTGCATGGATATGTTGGACTGATCTGCCATGAAGGTAGCTCTCTGAATATGATCATATTGGACTTGTCTGCAATGTAGGTAGCCCTCAGTTTATGAACATGTTGAACTCTTCAGCCATGTAGCCATTTCTCTGTGTATGAATATGTTGGGTTCATCTGCCTTGTAACCAACCCTCTAATATAGACATATTGGAGTCAATTGGCATGTAGCTAACACTCAGCATATGGACACGTTGGACTCATCTGCCATGTACATAGAACTCTGTATATGGAAATGTAGCACTACTCTGCCATGAAGCTAGCTCTTGTATATGGACATTTTGAACTCGTTAGCCAGGTAGCTAGCTCTCTGTGCATGGATATGTTGGACTGATCTGCCATGTAGGTAGTTCTGTGTATATGAACATATAGGTCTTGTCTGCCATGTAGGTAGCTCTCACAATATGGACATGTTGGGCTCATCAGATATTTATCCACTTCTCTGTGTATGAACATGTTGGACTCTTCTGCCTTGTAGCGTGCCCTATAAATGTACACATGTTAGTCTAATCTGCCATGAGGCTAACTCTCAATATATGGACATGTTGTTCTCATCTGCCAGGTAGATAGTACTCTGTATATGGACATATTGTACTACTCTGACATGTAGCTAGCTCTCAGTAGATGGACATGATGAACCCATCTGCCTTGTAGCTAGATATCTGTATATGCTAAAATTGCACTACTCTGCCATGTAGCTAGCTCTCTGTATATGGATATTTTGTACTCTTCTGCTATGTAGCTAGCTCTCTGTGCACGAATATGTTGGACTAATCTTCCATGTAGGTATATCTCTGTATATGAACATATTGGACTTGTCTGTCATGTAGCTAGCTCTCTATATATGGACATGTTGGACTAATTAGCCATGCAGCCAACTGTCTGTGTATGAACATGTTGAAGTCATTTGCCTTGTAGTTCGCCCTATAAATGTGCACACATTGGTCTCATCTGCCATGTAAGTAACTCTCAATATATGGACATGTTGGTATCATCTGCCATGTAGCTAGCTCTCTTTACATGGACATTTTGGACTCTTCTGCCATGTAGCTAGCTCTCTGTGCATGCATATGTTGGACTGATCTGCCATGTAAGTTCCTTTCTGTATATCAACATACTGGAATTGTCTGTCATGTAGCTACCTGTCTCTATATGGACATGTTGGACTCACCAGCCATGCAGCCAACTCTCTCTGTATGAACATGTTGAACTCATCTGCCTTGTAGGTAGACCTCTATATATACACATGTTGGTCCCATCTGCCATGTAGCTAACTCTCAGAATATGGACATGTTGGACTCATCTGCCATGTAGCTAGTACACTGTATATGGTCATGTTGCACTACTTTGCCATGTAGTTAGCTCTCAATACATGGACACGGTGGACTCATCTGCCATGTGCCTAGAACTCTGTATATGGAAATGTAGCACTACTCTGCCATGAAGCTAGCTCTCTGTATATGGACATTCTGGAGTCGCCTGCCATGTAGGTAGCTCTCTGTGCATGGATATTTTGGACTGATCTGATATGTAGGTATCTCTGTGTATATGAACATATATTTCTTGTCTGCCATATAGTTAGCTCTCAGTATATGAACATGTTGGACTCACCAGCCATATATCCAGCTCTCCCTGTATGAACCTGTTGTACTCATCTGCCTTGTAGCTTGCCCTATAAATGTACACGTGTTGGACACATCAGCCATGTTGCTAACTCTCAGTATATGGACATGTTGGACTCTTCTGCCATATAGGTAGTACTCTGTATATGGACATGTTGCACTACTCTGCCATTTAATTAGATCTCAGTATGTGGACATGTTGGACACATCTGCCATGTAGCTAGCTCTCTGTATATGGGCATTTTGGAATTGTCTGCCATGTAGCTAGCTGTCTGTCATGCATACGTTGGACTGATCTTCCATGTAGGTAGCTGTCTGAATATGATCATATTGGACTTGTCTTCCATATTGATAGCTCTCAGTTTATGGACACTTTGGACTCATCAGCCATGTAGCCATCTCTCTGTGTATGAACATGTTGGGCTCATCTACCATTTAGCTAGTACTCTACATGGGCATGTTGGATTACTCTGCCATGTAGCCAGCTCTCTGTATAAGGAAATTTGGGCTCGTTTGCCATGTAGCTACCTATCTGTGAATGAATATGTTGAACTGATCTGCCATGTAGTTAGCTCCCTGTATACGACAATATTGGACTTGTCTGCCATGTAGGTATCTCTCAGTTTATGGACATGTTGGACTCATCAGCCATGTAGCCATCTCTCTGTCTATGAACATCTTGGACTCATCTGTCTTGTAACTAGTTCTCTATATAAACACACGTTGGATTCATCTGCCATGTAGCTAACTCTCAGTATATGGACATGTTGTACTCATATGCTATGTAACTAGCACTCTGTATACAGACATGATGGAATACTCTGACATGTAGCTAGCTCTCAGTATATGGACAAGTTCGATTCATCTTCCATGTACCTAGAACTCTGTATATGGAAATGTAGCACTACTCTACCATGAAGCTAGCTCTCAGTATATGGACATTTTGGAGTCATGTGCATGGATAGGTTGGACTGATCTGCCACGTAGTTAGCTCTCTGTATATGAACATACTGGACTTGTCAGCTATGTTGGTAGCACTCAGTATATGGGCATGTTGTAGTGATCAGCCATGACACCAGCTCTCTGTGTATGAACATGTTGGACTCATCTGCCTTGTTGCTTGCCCTATTAATGTACACATGTTGGTCTCATCTGTCCTGTAGCTAACTCTCAATATATGGACATGTTGGTCTCATCTACCATTTAGCTAGTACTCTGTATGTGGACATATTGGACTACTCTGTCATGTAGCTAGCTCTCAGTATATGGACATGTTGGACTCATCTGCTTAGTACCTAGAACTCTGTATATGGAAATGTTGCACTACTCTGCCATGTAGCTAGCTCTCTGTATATGGATATTTTGGAGTCTTCCATCATGTAGCTAGGTCTCTGTGCATGGATATGTTGGAGTGATCTGCCATATAGCTAGTCCCTTATATATACACATGTTGGACTCATCTGCCATGTAACTACTACTATTTATATGGACCTGTTGTAATACTTTGCCATAAATATAGGTCCCAGGATATGGACACGTTGGACTGATCTGTATATGAATATATTGGACTTGTCTGCCATGTAACTAGCTCTCTCTATATGGACATGTTGGACTCATCATCCATGTAGCCAGCTTTGTCTGTATCAACATGTTGGACTTATCTGCCTTGTAGCTAGTCCCTTATAAATACACATGTTTGACTCATCTGCCATGTAACTAGTACTCTTTATATGGACATGTTGTAATACTCTGCCATGAATCTAGTTCCCAGGACATGGACATGTTGGACTCATCTGCAATGTACCTAGAACTCTGTATATGAAAATGTTGCAGAACCCTGCCATGTGGCTAGCTCTCAGTATATGGACATGTTGAACTCATTCTGCCATGTAGCTAGTACATTATATATGGACATGTTGGACTATTCTGTCATATAGCTAGCTCCCAGTACATGGACATATTGTAGTACACTGCCATGTAGCTACCTCTCAGTATACGGACACGTTGGACTAACCTGCTATGTAGATATAACTCTATATATGGAAATGTTGCGCTACTCTGCAATGTAGCTAGCTCTCTGTATATGGAATGTTTGTACTCGTCTGCCAAGTAGCTACATCTCTATGCATGGATATGTTGAACGGATTTGCCATGTAGGTAGCTCCCTGTGTATGAACATATTTGTCTTGTCTACCACGTAGATAGCTCTCAGTGTATGGACATGCTGTACTCATCAGCCATGTAGCCAGCTCTCTCTGTATGACCATGGTGGACTCATCTACCTTGTAGTTAGTCCTCTATATATACACATGTTAGACTCATCTGCCATGAAGCTTACTCTCATTATATGGACATGTTGTTCTTATCTGCCATGTAGCAAGTACTCTGTATATGGACATATTGTATTACTCTGCTATGTATCTAGCTCTCTCTAGATGGACATGTTGGACTCATCAGCCATGTAGCCAGCTCTCTGTGTATGAACATGCTCGTCTCATCTGCCTTGTAGCTTGCCCTATAAATGTACATATGTTGGTCTCATCTGCCATGTAACTAAGTTTCAATATGTGGACATGCTGGTTTCATCTGCCATGTAACTAAGTCTCAATATATGGACATGCTTTTCTGTATATCACCATATTGGACTTGTCTGTCATGTAGCCAGCTCTCTGTATATG
>NW_006409131.1:234457-235017 GCF_000296735.1 Chrysochloris asiatica
TGTAGCTAGAACTCTGTATATGGAAATGTTGCACTACTCTGTCATGTAGTTAGCTCTCTGTGTATGGAAATTTTGGACTCATCTGCCTTTTGCCTACATCTCTGTGCATGGATATCTTGAACTGATCTGCCATGTAGGTAGCTCCCTGTGTATGAACATATTGGTCTTGTCTAACATGTAGGTAGCTCTCAGTTTATTGACATTTGGACTCATCAGCCATGGAGCCAGCTCTCTCTGTATGAACATGGTGGACTCATTTGTCTTTTAGTTACTCCTCTATATATACACTTGTTGGACTCATTTGCCATGTTGCTAAGTCTCAGTATAGGGATATGTTGGAATTATCTCTCATGTAGCTAGTACTCTGTATATGGACGTGTTGGACTACTCTCTCATGTAGCTAGCTCTCAGTATATGGACACATTGGACTCATCTGCCATGTGCCCAGAACTCTGTATATGGAAATTTAGCACTACTCTGCCATGTATATGGACATGTTGGTCTCATCTGCCATGTACCTTGTACTCTGTATATACATATGTTGGTCTAGTCTGCCATGT
>NW_006409131.1:235324-242452 GCF_000296735.1 Chrysochloris asiatica
CTCATCTACCATGTAGCTAGTACTCTGTATATGGACATGTTGGACTACTCTGCCATGTAGCTAGCTCTCAGTATATGGACATGTTGGACTCATTTGCCATGTAACTAGAACTCTATATATGGAAATGTTTCACTACTCTACCGTATAACTAGCTCTCTTTATATGGACATTTTGTACTCATCAGCCATATGGCTAGCTCTCTATACATGGATATGTTGGAATGATCTTCCATGTAGGTACGTATCTGTATATGAACATATTGAACTTGTCTGTGATGTAGCTAGCTCTGAGGATGTGGACATGTTGAACTCATCAGCCATGTAATCAGCTCTCTGTGTATGGATATGTTGGACTCATTCTGCCTTGTAGGTAGCCCTCTATATATACACATGTTGGACTCATCTGCCACGTAGCTAACTCTCAGTATATAGACATTTTGGACTCATCTGCCATATAGCTAGTACACTGTTTATGGAACTGTTGGACTACTCTGCCATGTAGATAGCTCTCAGTATTTGGACAAATTGGCCACATCTGCCATGTAGCTAGAACTCTGTATATGGACATGTTGGACTACTCTGCTATATAGCTAGCTCTCTATATACAGATATTTTGGACTCGTCTGCCATGTAGCTAGCTCTCTGTGCATGGATATGTTGGACTATTCTGCCATGTAGGTAGCTCTCTGTATATTAAAATATTGGACTTGTCTGCCATGTAGCTAGCTCTCAATATAAGAACAAGTTGGCCTCATCAACCTTGTAGATGGCTCTCTGTGTATGAATATGTTGGACTCATCTGCCTTTTAGCTAGTCCTCTATAATTATACATGTTGGACTCATCTGCCATGTAGCTACTGCTCTGTATATGGACATATTGGACTACTCTGCATGTAGCTAGCTCACAGTATATGGACACGTTGGACTCATCTGCCATGTATCTAAAACTCTGTATATGGAAAGGTTGCACTACTCTGCCATGTAGCTAACACTCTGTATATGGAAATTTGGACTCATCTGCCTTGTAGCTAGCTCTCTGTGCATGGATATGTAAAACTGATTTGCCAGTTAGGTGGCTTTCTGTATATGAACATATTGGACTTGACTGCCATGTAGCTAGCACTCAGCATATGCACATGTTGGACTCATCAGCCATGTATCCAGTTCTTTGTGTATGAACATATTGGACTCATTTGCCTTGTAGGTAGCCATTTAAATATACACATGTTGAACTCATCTGCCTTGTAGCTAACTCTCGGTATATGTACATGTTTGTCTCATCTGCCATGTACTAGAACCTGTATATGGACATGTTGGACTACTCTGCCATGTAGCTAACTCTAAGTGTATGGACATGTTGGACTCATCTACCTTGTAGCTAGCACTCTATATATACACATTTTGGACTCAGCAGACATGTAGTTAGCTCTCAGTATATGGACATGATGTACTCATCTGCCATATAGCTAGTACACTGTATATGGGTATGTTGGACTACTCTGTCATGTAGCTAGGTTTCTGTATATGGACATGTTGTACTCATCTGCCATGTAGCTAGAACTCTGTATATGGAAAGATTGCAGTATTCTGCCATGTAGCTAGCTCTCTGTATATGGACATGTTGGACTCATCTGCCATGTAGCTAACTGTCAATATATGGACATGTTGGACTCACCTGCATTTAGCTGCTATGCTGTATGTGGACATGTTGGACTACTCTGCAATGTACCTAGCTCTCTGTATATGGACACGTTGTACTCATCTGCCATGTAGCTAGAACTCTTTATATGAAAATGTTGCAATACTCTGTCATGTAGCTAGCTCATATAATATGGACATATTGGACTTGTCTGAGATGTAGCTAGCTCTGTGTACATGGATATGTTGGAATGATCTGTAATATTGGTAGCTATCTGTATATGAACATATTCGACTTATCTGCCATGTAACCAGCTCTCTGTATATGGATATATATGGACTCATCAGCCATATAGCCAGTTCTCTCCGTATGAACATGTTGGACTAATCTGCCTTGTAGCTAGTCTGCTATATATACACATGTTGGACTCATCTGCCATGTGGCTAGTACTCTGTATGTGGACATGTTGGACTACTCTGCCATGTAGCCTGCTCTCAGTATTCGGACACGTTGGACTCATTTGCCCTATAGCTAGAACTCTGTATATGGAAATGCTGCACTACTCTGCCATGTAGCTAGCTCTTTGTATATAAACATTTTGAACTCGTCTGCCATGAAGCTAGCTGTCTATGCATGGATATATTGGACTGATCTTCCATGTAGGTAGCTCTCTATATATGTAAATATTGGTCTTGTTTGCCATGTAGCTAGCTCTCAATATATGCACCTTTTGGCCTCATCAGCCATGTAGATTGCTGTTTGTGTATGAACATATTGGACTCATCTGCCTTTTAGCTAGTCCTCTATATATACACATGTTGGAATCATCTGCCATGTAGCTAGTTCTCTGTATATGGACATGTTGTATTACTCTGCCATGTAGCTAGCTCTCAGTATATGTACATGTTGGATTCATCTACCTTGTAGCTAGCCCTCTATATATACACATGTTGGACTCATGGGACATGTAATTAGCTCTCAGTATATGAATATGTTGTACTTATCTGCCATGTATCTAGTACACTTTATATGGCCATGTTGGACTACTGTGTCATGTAGCTAGCTGTCTGTGTATGGACATGTTGTAACTCATCTGCCTTGTAGCTAGAACTCTGTATATGGAAAGGTTGCATTATTCTGCCATGTAGCTAGCTCTCTGTATATGGACATGTTGGACTCATCAGCCATGTAGACAGCTCTCTCTGCATGAACATGTGGAACTCTTCAGCCTTTTAGCTTGTCCTCTATATATACACATTTTGGACTCATCTGATATGTAGCTAACTGTCACTATATGGACATTTTGGACTCATCGGCATTTAGCTAGTACGCTGTATATGGATATGTTGGACTGTTCTGCCATGTAGCTAGCTCTCAACATATGGACATGTTCGACTCATGTGCCATGTAGCTAGAACTCTGTATATAGAAATGTTGCACTACTCTAAAATATAGCTAGTTCTGTGTATATGGACATTTTGGACTCGTTTTCCATGTAGATAGCTCTCTGTGCATGGATATGTAGCACTGATCTACCATATAGGTAGCTCTCTGTATACGAACATATTAGATTTGTCTGCCATGTTACTAGATCTCTATATATGGACATGTGGGACTCATCAGCCATGTAGACAGCTCTCTCTGTATGAACATGTTGGACTTCTCTTCTTATAGATAGTGGTCATTATATACAGATGTTGGACTCATCTGTCATGTAGCTATCTCTCATTATATGGACATGTTGGATTCATCTGCCATTTAGCTAGTACTCTGTATGTGGACATGTTGGACTATTCTGCCATGTAGCTACCTCTCAGTATATGGACACATTGAACTCATCTGCCATGTAGCTAGAATTCTGTATATGGAAATGTTGCACTACTCTTCCATGTAGCTAACTCTCTGTATACGGACATATTGGAGTTGTCTTCCACCAATATGGCTCCCTGTACATGGATATGTTGGACAGATCTGCCATGTAGGTAGCTCTCGGTATATTAACATTGTCTGCCATGTAGCTAGCTCTCTGTATATGGACATGTTGGACTCATCAGCCACGTAGTCAGATCCCTGTGAATGAACATGTTGGAGTCATCTGGCTTATAGCTAGTCCTCTATATATACACATGTTGGACTCATCAGCTATGTAACGAGCTCTCTCTGTATGAACAGGTTGGACTCATCCGCCTTGTAGCTAGTCCTCTATATATGCACATGTTGAACCCCTCCTCCATGTAGCTAACTCTCAGTATATGGACACGTTGAACTCACTGGCCATGTACTTAGTACACTTTATATGGACATGATGGCCTACAATGCCATGTAGGTAACTCTCAGATATGGACACATTGGACTCATCTTACATGTAGATAGAACTCTGTATATCAAATGTAGCACTACTCTGACATATAGATAGATCTCTGTATATATGGTCATGTTGCACTCATCTGCCAGGTAGCTAGCTCTCTGTGCATGGGTATGTTGGACTGATCTGCCATGTAGGTAGCTCTCTGAATTTGAAAAAAATTGGAATTGTCTGCCATGTAGGTAGCTCTCAGTATATGGACATTGTGGATTCATCAGCCATGTATCCACCTCTCAGTATATTAACATGTTGGACTCATCTGACTTGTAGCTTTCCTTATAAATGTACACATGTTAGACTCATCTGCCATGTAGCTAACTCTCTGTATATGGACATGTTGGAATCATCTGCCGTGTAGTTTGCACTCTGTATATGGACATATTGCACTACTCTGCCAAGTACCTAACTCTCAGTATATGGACACGTTGGACTCATCAGTCATGTAGCTAGAACTCAGTATATGGAAATGTTGCTCTACTCTGCCATGTAGCTAGCTCTCTCTATATGGACATTTTGGACTATTCCGCCATGTAGCAAGTTCTCAGTTCATGGAAATATTGGACTGATCTGCCATAGGTAGTTATCTGTATATGAACATATTGTACTTGTCTGCCATGTAGTTGGCTCATCGTATATGGATATTTTGGAATCATCAGCCATGTAACCTGTTCTCTGTGTATGAACATGTTTTACTCATTTGCCTTGTTGTTTGCACTATAAATGTACACATGTTGGTCTCATCTGCCATGTAATTAACTCTCAATATATGGACATGTTGGTCTCATCTGCCATGTAGCTAGTACTTTGTATATGGACATGTTGGACTGCTCTGCCATGTCGGTAGCTCTCTGTATATGAACATATTGGAATTGTCTGCCATGTAGGTAGCTCTCTGTATATGGACATGTTGGACTCATTAGCCATGTAGTCAGCTCTCTCTGTACGAACATGTTGGATTCATCTAGCTTGTAGCTAGTTCTCTCTATATACACATGTTGGACTCATCAGCCATGTAGCCAGCTCTCTCTGTATGAACAGGTTGGACTCATCTGCCTTGTAGCTAGTCCTCTATATATACACATGTTAGACTCATCTGCCATGTAGCTAAATCTCAGTATATGGACATGTTGGACTTATCTGCCATGTAGTTAGTATTCTGTATAGGGACTTGTTGGACTGCCCTGCCATGTAGCTAGCTCTCAGTATATGGACACATTGGACTCATCTGGCATGTAGCTAGATTTCTGTATATCGAAATGTTGCACTACTCTGTCATGTAGCTAGCTCTTAGTATATGGGCACATTGGACTCATCTGCCAGGTAGCTAGAACTCTGTATATGGAAATGTTGCACTACTCTGCCAAGTAGCTACCTCTCTGTATATGGACATTTTGGACTCGTCTGCCATGTAGCTAGCTCTCTGTACATGGATATGTTGGACTGATCTGCCATGTAGCCAGCTCTCTGAGTATGAACATCTTGGACTCATTTGCCTTTTGCTAGCCCTTTAAATATACACATGTTGGACTAATCTGACATGTAGCTAACTCTCAGTTTATGGACATGTTGGACTCATCTGCCATGAAGCTAGTACTCTGTATACAGATGTGTAATACTCCTCTGCCATATAGCTACCTCTTAATATATGGACACATTGGACTATTATGCCATGTAACTACAACTTTGTATATGGAAAAGTTGCACTACTCTGCCATGGAGCTAGCTGTTCATGTATGGACACAATGGACTCATCTGCCATGTAGCTTGCTCTCTGTATATGGACATTTTGGCCTCGTCTGCCATGTAGGTAGCTCTCTGTACATGGATTTGTTGGACTGATCTGATATGTAGGTTGCTCTCTGTATATGAAGATATTGGACTCATCAGCCATGTATATAACTCTTAGTATATGGATATGTTGGACTACTCTGCCATTTAGCTAGCTCTCAGTATATGGACACGATAGTCAAATCTGCCATGTAGCTAGAACACTGTATATGGAAATGTTGCATTACTCTGCCATGTAGCTATCTCTCTGTAAATAGATATTTTGGACTTGTTTGACTTGTAGCTAGCTCTCTGTACATGGATATGTTGAACTCATTTGCTATATAGGTATTCTATGTATATGAAGATATTGTACGTCTCTGCCATGTAGCTAGCCGTCTAAATGTACACCAGTTGGACTCATCTGCCACGTAGCTAACTCCCAGTATATGGACGTTTTGGACACATCTGCCATGTTATTAGAAATCTGTATATGGAACTGTTGCACTACTCTGCCATTTACCTAACTCACAATACATGGACATGTTAGACTCATCACCCATGTAGCTAGAACTCTATATATGGAAATGTTGCAATACTCTGCGATGTAACTATCTCTCTGTATATGGACATTTTGGACTCGTCTGCTACATAGCTAGCTCTCTGTACATGGATATGATGGACTGATCTGCTATGTAGATAGCTTTCTGTACATGAAGATATTATACTTGTCTGCCATGTTGCTAGCTCTCAGTTTATGGATATGTTGGATTCATTAGTCATGTAGCAAACTCTCTGTGTGTGAACATTTTGGACTCATCTGCCTTATAGTTAGGTCTCTAAATATACACATTTTGGACTCATCTGACACATAGCTAACTCTCAGTATATGGACATGTTTGACTCATCTGCCATGTAGCTAGTACTCTGTATATGGAAATGTTTGACTACTCTGCGGTGTAGCTTGTTTTCAGTATATAGACACGTTGTACTCATCTGCATGTAGCTAGAACTTTGTATATGGAAATTTTGCATTATTCTGTCATGTATCTCGCTCTCTGTATATGGACATTTTGGACTCATCTTCCATATAGCTAGTTCCCTGTGCATGGTTATGTTGTAGTGATATGCCATGTAAGTAGCTCTCGGTGTATGAACATATCGAACTTTTCTGCCATGTAGCTAACACCCTGTATACAGACATGTGAGACTCAGCCATGTAGACAACTCTCTCCATATGAACATGTTGGGCTCATCTGCCTTGTAGCTAGTCCTCTATATATACACATGTTGAACTCATCAGCCATGTAGCCAGCTCTCTCTATATGAACATGTTGGACCCATCTGCCTTGTAGCTA
>NW_006409131.1:243287-247855 GCF_000296735.1 Chrysochloris asiatica
CATTGAGATGTAATCCATATAGAAGGCTGTGCTCTTTAATCTTCATAAGTAAATGTTTCAAGTCCTCTTCACTTTCAGCAATCAAGGTTGTATCATCTGTATTTGGAAAGGCTGCACAACTCTGCCAGGCAGCTAGCTCTCTGCATATGGACATTTTGGACTCATCTGCCATGTAGGTAGCTCTCTGTATAAGAATATATTGGACTTGTCTGCCATGTAGCTAGCTGTCTGTATAAGGACATGTTGGACTCATCAGCCATGCAGCCATCTCTCTCTTTATGAACATGGTGAACTCATCTGTCTTGTATATACACATGTTGGACTAATCAGCCATGTAGCCAGGTTTGTCTGTATGAGCATGTTGGACTTATTTGCCTTGTAGGTAGTCCTCTATATATACACATGTTGGATTCCTCTTACATGTAGCTAACTCTCAGTACATGGACATGTTTGACTTATCTTCCATGTAGCTAGTAATCTGTATATGTACATGTTGGACTATTCTGCCATCTAGCTAGCTCTCAGTATATGGAAATAAGGGATTCATCAGCCATGAAGCCAGCTCTCTCTCTGTGAACATGTTGGACTCATCTGACTTGTATCTACTCCTCTATATATACACATGTTGGATTCATCTGCCTTGTAGCTAACTCTCAGTATATGAACATGCTGGACTCATCTGCCATTAAGCTAGAACTCTGAATATGAAAATGTTGGACTACTCTGCCATGTACCTTGGTTGCTCTATATGGAAATTTTGGACTCGTCTGCCATGTAGCTTGCTCTCTGTGCCTGCATATGTTGGATCGATCTGCCATGTAGCTATCTCTCTGTATATGAACATATTGGACTTGTCTGCCCTATAGCTAGCTCTCTGTATATAGACGTGTTGGACTCATCAGCCATGTAGCCAGCTCTCTCTGCACGAGCATGTTGAACTCATCTGCCTTGTAGCTAGTAGTCTATAAATACACATGTTGGATTCATCTGCCATGTAGCTAACTCTCAGGATATGGACATGTTGGACTCATCTGACAAGGAGCCAGCTCTAAGTATATGAACACGTTGAACTCATCTGCCATGTAGCTAGTATTCTGTATATGGAATTATTGCACTACTCTGCCATGTAGCTAGCTCTCAGTATATGGACATATCTGCCATATAGCTAGATTTCTGTATATGGAAATGTTATACTCCTCTGCCATGTAACTAGCACTCTGTATATGGACATTTTGGACTCATATGCCTTGTAGCTTGCCCTATAAATATGCACATGTTGGTCTAATCTGCAATGTAATTAACTCTGAATATATGGACATGTTGGTCTCATCGGCCATGTAGCTAGTTCTTTGTATATGGACATTTTGGACTATTCTGCCATGTAGCTGGCTCTCAGTATATGAACACGTTGGACTCATCTGCCCTGTAGCTAGATCTCTGTATATGGAAATGTTAAACTACTCTGCCATGTAGCTAGCTCTCTGTGTACATGGATATGTTGGACTGATCTGCCATGTAGCTAGCTCTCTGTATATGAACATATTGGACTGGTCTGCCATGCAGCTAGCTCTCTGTATATGCACATGTTGGATTCATCAGCCATGTAGCCAGCTCTCTCAGTATAAACATATTGCATTCATGTGCCTTGTATCTTTCCCTATAAATATACACATGTTGGACTCATCTGCCATATAGGTAACTCTCAGTATATGGACATGTTAGACTCATTGGCTATGTACCTAGGACACTGTATATGGACATGTTGGACTACTCTGCCATGTAGCTAGATCTGAGTATATGGATACATTGGATTCATCTGCCATGGAGTTAGATCTCTGTATATGGAAATGTGGCATTACTCTGCAGTGTTGCTACTCTGTTTATATGGATATATTGGACTCCTCTGCTTTGTAGCTAGCTCTCTGTGCATGAATATGTTGGACTGATCTGCCATGCAGATAGATCTCTGTATATGAACATGTTGGAATTGTGTGTCATATAGATAAATCTCTATATATGGATATGTTGGATTCATCAGACGTTTAGCCAACTCTCTGTGTATGAACATGTTGGACTCATCTGACATGTACCTAGCCCTCTAAATATACACATGTTGGACTCATCTGCCATGTAGCTGACTCACAGTATATGGACATGATGGACTCATCTGCCATGTAGCCAGAAATCTGTATATGGACATTTTAGACTCGTATGCCATGTAGCTAGCTCTCTGTACATCGTTATGTTGGACTGATTTGCTCTATAGGTAGCTCTCTGTATATGAACATATTGGACATGTCTGCCATATAGCTAGATCTGAGTATATGGACCTGTTGGACACATCAGCTTTGTAATCAGCTGTCTGTGTATGAATATGTTGCACTCAACTGTTTTGTAGTTAGACGTCTAAATATACACATGTGGAACTCATCGCCAAGTAGGCTAACTCTCAATATATGGACATGTTGGACTCATCTGCCATGTAGCTAGTACTCTGTATATGGACATGTTGGACTACTCTCCCATGTAACTAGCTCTCTGTATATGGACATGTTGGATTCATCCGCCATGTAGCCAGCTCTCTGTGTATGGACATGTCGGACTCATCTGCCATGCAGCTAGAACACAGTATTTGGAAATGTTGCACTACACTGCCATGTAGCTGGCTCTCTGTATATGGACACGTTGGATTCATCAACCATGTAGCCAGCTCTCTGTGTATGGACATGTTGAATTCATTTGCCTTGTAACTAGCCCTCTAAGTATACACATATTTTACTCACCTGCCATGTAGCTAACTCTAAGTATATGGACATGATGGACTCAAATGCCATGTAGCTTGAACTCTGTATATGGAAATGTTTCACTACTCTGCCATGAAGCTAGCCCTCTCTATATTTACATGTTGGACTTATCTGCAATGTATCTAGAACTCTGTATATGGAGATTATGCACTTCTCTGAAATGTAGCTAGCTCTCTATATGGACTCGATGGATTCACCTGCCATGTAGCTAGAACTCTGTATATGGAAATGTTTCACTATTCTGCCATAGAGATAATTCTCTATATATGGACATTTTGGACTCGTCTGCCTTGTAGCTAACTCTGTGTGCATGGATATGTAGGACTGATCTGCCATGCAAGTAGCTCTCTGTATATGAACATATTGGAATTGTCTGCCATGTAGCAAGCTCTCAGTTTATGTACATGTTGGACTCATCAGCCATGTACCCAGTTCTCTGTTTATGAACATGTTGAACTCATCAGCCATGTACCCAGCTCTCTGTTTATGAACATGTTGGACCCATCTGCCTTGTAGCGATCCCTCTTAATATACATATCTTGGACTCATCTGCCACAGAGCTAGAACTCTGTATATGAAAATGTTGCACTACTCTGCCATGTAGCTAGCTCTCTGTATATGGATAGGTTGGACTCATCTGACATGTAGCTAGAACTCTGTATATGGAAATGTTGCACTGCTCTGCCATGTAGCTAGCTCTCTGAATATGGACACATTGGTATCATCTGCCATGTAGCTAGCTCTGAGTATGTGGACACATTAGAATCATCTGCCATGTAGCTGGAACTTTCTATATGGAAATGATGCAATACTCTACCATGTAGCTAGTTCTCTGTATATTGACACGTTGACCTCATCTGCCATGTAGCTAGAATTCGGTATATGGAAACGTTGTACTACTATGCCACTCTGTAAGTGGACATTTTGGACTCATCTGCCATGTATCTAGCTCTCTGTACATGGATATGTTGGATTGATCTGCTATGTAGGTAGCTCTCTGTATATGAAGATATTGGACTTTTCTGCCATATACCTAGTCCTCTAATTATAAACATGTTGGACTCATGTGCTACATAGCTAACTCTCAGTATATGTACATGTTGGACTCACCTGCCATGTAGCCAGCTTTCTGTGTATGAACATGTTGGACTCCTCTGTATTTTAGCTAGCCCTCTAAATATGCACATGTTGTACTCATCTGCCATGTAGCTAACTCTATGTATATGGACATGTTGGACTCATCTGTTATGTAGCTAGAACTCTTTATATGGAAATGTTTCCGTATTCTGCCATATAGCTAGCTCTCTGTAGATGGACGTTTTGGACTCGTCTGCCATTTGGCTAGCTCTCTGTACATGGATATGTTGGACTGATCTGCCATGTTGGTAGCTCTCTGTATATGAACATATTGGACTGGTCTGCCATGTAGCTAGGTGTCTGTACATGGACTTGTTGGATTCATCAGCCATGTAGCCAGCTCTCTCTGTATGAACATGTTGCACTCATCTGCCTTGTATCTTTCCTTATAAATATACACATGTTGGACTTATCTGCCATATAGGTACCTCTCAGTATATGGACATGTTAGACTCATTTGCTATGTACCTAGTACTCTGTATATGGACATGTTGGACTACTCTGCCGTGTAGCTAGATCTGAGTATATGGACACGTTGGACTCATCAGCCATGTAGCTAGAACTATGTATATGGACATGTTGGACTACTCTGCGATGTAGCTAGATCTCAGTATATGGACATGTTGG
>NW_006409131.1:249075-252229 GCF_000296735.1 Chrysochloris asiatica
ACTCATCAGCCATGTAGCCAGCTCCCTCTGTATGAACATGTTGCACTCATCTTCCTTGGATCTTTCCCTATAAATATACCCATGTTGGACTTGTCTGCCATGTAGCTAGCTCTCTATACATGAATATGTTGGACTGATCAACTATGAAGATAGCTCTCTGTATATGAAGATATTGGACTTGTCTGCCATATAGCTAGCCCTCTAATTATAAACATTTTGGACTCATCTACTAAGTAGCTAACTCTCAGTATATGTACATGTTGGACATGTTTGCAATGTAGCCAAATCTTTGTGTATGAACATGTTGGATTCATCTGTTTTGTAGCTAGACCTCTAAATAAGCACATGTTGGACACATCTGCAATGTAGCTAACTCTCCATATATGGACATGTTGTAGTAATATGCCATGTAGCTAGAACTCTGTATATGGAAATGTTGCACTACTCTGCCATGTAGCTAGCTCTCTGTACATTGATATGTTGGACTGATCTGCCATGTAAGTAGCTCTCTGTATATAAACATATTGGACTTGTATGCCATGTAACTAGTTCTCAGTATATGGACATGTTGGATTCATCAGCCATGAAGCCAGTGCTCTGTGTATGAAGATGTTGGACTCATCTGCCTTGTAGCTAGTCCTTTATATAAATACTTATATGTTGGACTCATCTGCCATGTAGCAAGCTCTTAGTATATGGACATGATGGACTCATCTGCCCTGTAGCTAGAGCTCTGTATACGGAAATGTTGCACTACTCTGCCATTTAGCTAGCTCTCTGTATATGGACATGTAGGACTCAATTGCCATGTAGCTACAAATCTGTACATGGATATGTTGCACTACTCTACCACGTAGCTAGTTCTCTGTAAATGGTCATTTTGTACTCGTCTGCCATGTAGCTAGCTCTCTATACATGGAAATGTTGGATTTATCTGCTGTATAGGTAGATCTCTGTATATGAACATATTGGACATGTCTGCCATATAGCTAGTCTGAATATATGGACCTGTTGGACTCATCAGCAATATAGTCAGCTATCTATGTATCAATATGTTGAACTCATCTGCTTTATAGTTAGCCCTCTAAATATACACATGTTGGACTCATCTACCACGTAGCTAACTCTCAGTATGTAGACATGTTGGACACATCTGCCATATAGCTCGTACTCTGTATATGGATAGGTTGAACTAGTCTGCCATGTAGCTAGGTCTCAGTATATGGACACGCTGGACTCACCTGCAATGTAGCTAGAAGTCTGTATATGGAAAATTTGCACTACTCTGCCATGTAGCTAGAAATCTGTATATGGAAAATTTGCACTACTCTACCATGTAGCTATAAATCTGTATATGGAAAATTTGCACTACTCTGCCATGTAGCTAGCTCTCTACATGGATATGTTGGACTGATTTGCTGTTTAGGTGTCTCTCTATATATGAACATATTGGACATGTCTGCCATATAGCTAGATCTGAGTATATGGACCTGTTGGACACATCAGCTTTGTAATCAGCTCTATGTGTATGAATATGTTGCACTCAACTGCTTTGTAGTTAGACATCTAAATATACACATGTAGGACTCATCTGCCACGTAGCTAACTCTCAGAATATGGACATGTTGGACTCATCTGCTTTATAGCTAGTACTCTGTATATGGACATATTAGACTACTCTTACATGTAGCTAGCTCTCTGTATATGGACACGTTGGATTCATCTGCCTTGTAACTAGCCCTCTAAATATACATATATTGTATTCATCTGCTATGTAGCTATCTCTAAGTATATGGACATGATTGACTCATCTGCCATGTAGCTTGAACTCTGTATATTGAAATGTTGCCTTATTCTGCCATGTAGTTAGGTCTCTGTATATGGACACATTGGACTCATCTACCATGTAGCTTAAATTCTGTATATGGAAATGTTGCACTACTCTGCCATGAAGCTAGAACTCTGTATATGGACACGTTGGACACATCTGCCATGTAGCTAGCTCTCAGTATATGGACACGTTGTACTCATCTGCCATGTAGCTATATCTCTGTATAAGGAAATGTTGCACTACTCTGCAATGTAGCTAGCTCTCTGTATATTAACACGTTGGATTCTCATGCCATGTATCTAGAACTTTGTATATGGACTTTTTGGATTCTTCTGCCATGTAGCAAGAACACTGTATATGGAAATGTTGCCCTACACTGCCATGTAGCTAGCTCTCTGTATATGGACATTTTGGACTTGTCTGCCTTATACCTAGCTCTGTGTGCATGGACATGTTGGACTGATCTGCCATAAAAGTAGCTCTTTGTATATGAACCTATTGGAATTGTCTGCCATGTAGCAAGCTCTCCGTTTATAGACATGCTGTACTCATCTGCCTTGTAGTGATCCCTCTAAATATACACATGTGGGACTCATCTGCCACGTAGCTAACTGTCAGTATATGGACATGTTGGACTCACCTGCCTTGTATATAGACATATTGGACTACTCTTCCATGTAGCTAGCTCTCTGTACATGGATATGTTGTATTGATCTGCTATGTAGGTAGCTCTCTGTATATGAAGATATTGGATTTGTCTGCCCTATACCTAGCCCTCTTTTTATAAACATGTTGCATCCATGTGCTACATAGCTAACTCTCATTCTATGCACATGTTGGACTCATCTGCCATGTAGCCACCTCTCTATGTATGAACATGTTAGACTCATCTGTATTGTAGCTAGCACTCTTAATATACACATGTTGGATACATATGCCACATAGCTGGAACTCTGTATATGGAAATTATGCACTACTCTGCCATGTAGCTCATTCTCTGTATATGGACACGTTGACCTCATTTGCCATGTAGCTAGAATTCGGTATATGGAAACATTGTACTGCTCTGCCATGGAGCTAGCTCTCTGTAAGTGGACATTTTGGACTCATCTGCTGTGTAGCTATTTCTCTATACATGGATATATTGGATTGATCAGCTATGTAGGTAGCTCTCTGTATATGAAGATATTGGACTTGTCTACCATATACCTAGCCCTCTAATTATAACTATGTTGGACTCATGTGCTACATAGCTAATTCTCAGTATATTTACATGTTGGATTCATCTGCCATGTATCCAGCTCTCTGTGTATGAACATGTTG
>NW_006409131.1:253849-254865 GCF_000296735.1 Chrysochloris asiatica
TCATCAGCCATGTAGCCAGCTCTCTGTGTATGAGCATGTTGGACTCATCTGCATTGTAGCGAGCCCTCTGATTGTACACATGTTAGATTCATCTGCCATGTAGATAGAACTCTGTATATGGAAATGTTGCACTACTGTGCCATGTAGCTAGCTCTGTGTAAATGGATATGTTGGAGTGATCTGCCACATAGGTAGCTCTCTGTACATGAACATATTGGAATTTTCTGCCATGTAGTTAGCTCTCAGTATATGGCCATGTTGGACTTATCAGCCATGTAGCCATTGTCTGTGTATGAACATGTTGGATTCATCTGCCTTGTAGCTAGCCCTCTAAATATGCACATGTTGGACTCATCTGCCATTTAGCTAACTCTCAATATATGGACATATTTGACTCATCTGCCATGTAGGTAGCTCTCTGTATATGAACATATTGGACTTGTCTGCCATATAGCTAGCTCTCTGTATGTGGACATTGTGGACTCATCAGCCATGTAGCCAGTTCTCTCTGTATGAACATGTTGGACTAATCTCCCTTGTAGCCAGTTCTCTATATATACACATGTTGGACACATCTACCATGCAGCTTACTCTCAGAATATGGACATGTTGTACAAATCTGCCATGTAGCTAGTACTCTGTATATGGACATGTTGGACTCATCTGGCATGTAGATAGCTCTCATTATTTGGACACATTGAACTCATCTGACTTGTAGCTTGTCCTCTCTATATACACATGTTGGACACATCTGCCATGTGGTTTAATCTCAGTATATGGACATGTTGGACACATCTGCCATGTAGTTAGTAATCTGTACATGACAAATCTGCCATGTAGCTAGAGCTCTGTATATGGACATGTTGGACTCATCAGCCATGTAGATAGCTCTCATTATATGGACACATTGGACTCATCTGCCATGTAGCTAGAACTCTGTATATGGTAATATTCCACTACTCTGTCATGTACTTAGCGATTTCTATATGAGCATATTGGACTTGTCTTCCATATAG
>NW_006409131.1:256395-260261 GCF_000296735.1 Chrysochloris asiatica
CAACTCTCTGTGTATGAACATGATGGATTCATCTGCCTTGTATCGAGCCCTCTAATTATACAAATGTTGGACTCATCTGACATGTAGCTAACTCTCAGTATATTTACATGTTGGACTCATCTGCTATGTAGCTAGTACTCTGTATATGGACATGCTGAACTACTCTGCCATGTAACTAGCTCTCAATAAATGGACTTGTTGGACTCATCTGTCATGTAGCTAGAAGTCTGTATATGGAAATGTTGATCTACTCTGACATGTAGCTAGCTCTCTTTATATGGACAATTTGCACTCATCTTCCATGTAGATAGCTCTCAGTATATGGACATGTTGGAATCACCTGCCATGTAGCTAGAATTCTGTATATGGAAATGTTGCACAACTCTGCATGTAGCTAGCTCTCTGTATTTGGACATATTGGATTTTTCTGCCATGTAGCCAGCTCTCTGTACATGGATATCTTGGACTGATCTGCCACGTAGGTAGCTCTCTGTATATGAACATATTGGACTTGTCTGCCATGTAGGGAGATCTAAGTATATGGACATGTTGGATTCATCAGAGATGTAGCCTACTTTCTGTGTATGAACATGTTGGACTCGTCTGCCTTGTACCTAGCCTTCTAAATATACACATGTTTGACTCATCTGCCATATAGCTTACTCTCAGTATATGGACATAATGGACTCATCTGCCATGTAGCTAGAAATCTGTATATGGAAATGTTGCACTTCTCTGCCATTTAGCTATCTCTCTGTATATGGACACTTTGAATTCATCTGCCATGTAGCTAGCTCTCAGTATATAGACATGTTTGACTCATCTGCCTTGTAGCTAGTCCTCTATATATACAAATGTTGGACACATCTGACATGTAGCTTACTATCAGTATATTGACACGTTAAACTCATCTGCCATGGAGCTTGAACTCTGTATATGGTAATGTTGCATTACTCTGTCATATAGCTAGCTTTCTGTATATGAACATGTTGGACTTTTCTGCCATATAGCTAACTCTCTGTATGTGGACATGTTGGACTCATTAACCATGTAGCTATCTCTCTCTTTGTAGCCATCTCTCAACTTTGTATATGGGAATGTTGCAGAACTCTGCCATGTATCTATCTCTGGCCATGTAGCCATCTCTCAACTTTGTATATGGAAATGTTGCAGAACTCTGCCATGTAACTATCTCTGTGTACATGGATATGTTGGACTCATCAGCCATGTAGTTAGTACTCTTTATGTGGACATGTTGCACTACTCTGCCATGTAGCTAACTCTCAGTATATAGACACATTGGCCTCATCTGCAATGGAGCTAGAGGTCTGTATATGGAAATGTTGCACTACTCTGCCATGTAGCTAACTCTCTGTGCATGGATATGTTGTACTGATCTGCCATGTAAGTAGCTCTCTGCATATGAATATATTAGACTTGTCTGCCATTTAGCTAGCTCTCAGTATATGGACATGTTGGACTCAACAGCCATGTAGCCATCTGTCTCTGTATGACCATGTTGCACTCAGCTTCCTTGAAGCTTGCCTTATAAATATACACATGTTGGACTCATCTGCCATGTAGCTAATCCACTGTATATGGACATGTTGGACTACTCTGCCATGAAGGTAGATATCAGTATATAGACACTTTCGACTAATCTGCCATGTAGCTAGAACTCTGTATATGGAAATGTTGCAGTACTCTGCCATAAAGCTAGCTCTCAGTATGTGGACATTTGGACTCATCTACCAAGTAGCTAGCTCTCTGTGCATGGATATGTTAGAGTGATCTGCCATGTTAATAACCCTCTGTACATGAATATATTGGAGAAGACTGCCATGTACCTAGCTCTCTGTATATGGACATGTTGCACTCATCAGCCTTTTAGCCAGCTCTCTGTATGAAAATGTTGCACTCGTCTACCTTGTATCTTTCCCAATAAATATACACATGTTGGACTCATCTGCCATATAGCTAACTCTCAGTATATGGACATGATGGACTCATCTGCCATGTAGCTAGTACTCTGTATATGGACATGTTGGACTATTCTGTGATGTATCTAGCTCTCAGTATATGGACTCTTTGGACTCATCTGCCATGTAGCTAGAACTACATGTACATGGAAATGTTGCACTACTCTGAAATGTAGTTAGCTCTCTGTATATTGTCACGTTGGATTCATCTGCCATGTAACTAGAACTCTGTATATGGAAATGTTGCACTTCTTTGCCATGTAGGTAGCTCTCTCTATATGGACATGTTGGACTCACCTGCCATGTAGCTTGAACTCTGTATGTGGAAATGTTTCACTACTCCGCCATGTAGCTACCTGTCTGTATATGAACTTTTTGGACTCTTCTGCTATCTAGCTAGAATTCTGTATATGAAAATGTTGCACTACTCTGCCATGAACCTAGCTCTCTGTATATGGACATTTTGGACTTGTCTTACATGTAGCTAGCTCATTTTAAATGGATATGTTGGACTGATCTGCCATGTAGTCAACTCTCTGTTTATGAACCTGTTAGACTCATCTGCTTTATATCGAGCCCTCTAAATATAAACATGTTGGACTCATTTGCCATGTAGCTAACTTTCAGTATATTGACATTTTGGACTCATGTGCCCTGTAGCTAGTCCTCTTTATATGGACATGTTGGACTACTCTGCCTTGTAGCTAAAACTTTGTATATGGAAATGTTGCAGAACTCTGCCATGTAACTATCTCTGTGTACATGGATATGTTGGACTGATCTGACATGTAGGTAGCTCTCTCTACATAAACATATTGGACTTGTCTGCCATGTAGCTACCTTTCAGTACATGGACATGTTGGACTCATCAGCCATGTAGATATCTGTCTCTCTATGAACATGTTGCACTCATCTGCCTTGAAGCTAGCTCTCAATATATGGACATGTTGGACTCATCTGCCATGTAGCTAGTAATCTGCATATGGACACGTTGGACTACTCTGCAATGTAGGTAGCTCTCAGTATATGGACACGTTGGACTCATCTGCCATAGAGCTAGAACTCTGTACATGGAAATGTTGCACTACTCTGAAATATAGCTAGCTCTCTGTATATTGTCACGTTGGATTCATCTGCCATGTAGCTAGAACTCTGTATATGGAAATGTTGCACTACTCTGCCATGTAGCTCGCTGTCTGTATATAAACCTTTTGGACTCTTCTGCCATGTAGCTAGAACTCTGTATATGGAAATGTTGCACTACTCTGCCATGTAGCTAGCTCTCTGTATATGGACATTTTGGACTCGATTCCCATGTAGCTAGCTCTCCATACATGGATATGTTGAACTGATCTGCTGTATAGTTAGCTGTCTGTATATGAACATATTGGACATTTCTGCCATATAGCTAGATCTGAGTATAAGGACCTGTTAGACACTTCAGCTATGTAATTAGCTCTCTGTGTATGAATATGTTGCACTCTACTGCTTTGTAGTTAGCCCTCTAAATATACACATGTGTGACTCCTCTGCCATGTAGCTTGCTCTCATTATATGGACACTTTGGACTCATCTGCCATATTGCTAGAACTCTGTATATGGGAATGTTGCACTATTCTGCCATGAAACTATCTCTCTGTATATGGACATATTGGATTTGTCTGCCATATAGCCAGCTCTCTGTACATAGATATCTTGGACGGTTCTGCCATGCAGGTAGCTCCCTCTATATAAACATATTGGACTTGTCTGCCAGGTAGGTAGTTCTAAGTATATGGAAATGTTAGATTCTTCAACCATGTTGCCAGCTCTCTCTGAATGAACATGTTGCACTCATCTGCCTTGTATCTTTCCCTATAAATATACACACGTGGGACCCATCTGCCA
>NW_006409131.1:260998-273665 GCF_000296735.1 Chrysochloris asiatica
TACTCTGCCATGTAGCTAGCTCTCAGTATACGGACACGTTGGACTCATCTTCCACGTAGTTGAAACTCTGTATATCGAAATGTTGCACTACTCTGCCATGTAGCTAGCTCTATATATATGGACATGTTGAATTCATCTGCCATGTTGATAATTATCATTATATACACATGTTGGACTACTCTGACATGTAGCTAGCTCTTAGTATATGGACACGTTGGATTCATCTTTCACGTAACTAAAACTCTGCATATCGAAATGTTGCACTATTCTGCCATGTAGCTAGCTCTCTGTATATGGACATGTTGGACTCATCTGCCATGTAGCTACCACACAGTATATGGACCCGTTGGAATCATGGGCCATGTAGCTAGAACACTTTATATGGAAATGTTGCATTACTCTGCCATGTAGCTAACCCTCTAAATATACACATGTTGGACTCATCTGCCAGGTAGCTAACTCACAGTACATGGACATGTTGGACTCATCTGCCATGTAGCTAGATTTCTGTATATGGAAATGTTGCACTACTCTGCCATGTAGCTAGCTCTGTGTACATAGATATGTTGGACTGATCTTCCATGTAGGTAACTCTCTGTACATGAATATATTGGACTTGTCTGCCATGTAGTTAGGTCTCAGTATATGGACATGTTGGACTCATCAGCAATGTAGGCAGTTGTCTGTGTATGAACATGTTGGATTCATCTGCCTTGTAGCTAGCCCTCTAAATATACACATGTTGAAGTCATCTGCCATGTAGCTAACTCTCAGTATAAGGACATGTTGGACTCATCTGCGATATAGTTAATACTCTGTATATGGAAATGTAGGACTACTCAGCCATGTAGCTAGCTCTCTGTGCATGAAAATGTTGGACTGACCTGCAATGTAGGAAGTTCTCTGTATACTAACATATTGGACTTGTGTGCCATGTACTTAGAACTTTGAATATGGACATGTTGGACTCATCTGCGATGTAGCTTGAACTCTGTATATGGAAATGTTACACTACTCTCTCATGTAGCTTACGTTCTAAATATGGACGTTTTGGACTTGTCTGCCATGTAGCTATCTCTCTGTAAATGGATATGTTTGACTGATCTACCATGCAGGTAGCTCTCTGTATATGAACATATTTTAATTGTCTGCCATGTAGCTAGCTCTTTGTATATGGACTTGATGGATTCATCAGTCATGGAGCCAACTCTCTGTGTATGAAGATGTTGGACTCTTCTGCCTTGTAGCTAGCCCTCTAAATATACACATGTTGGTTTCATCTGCCATGTATCTGGAACTCTGTATTTGGACATGTTGTACTACTCTGCCATGTAACCAGCTGTCTGTATATGGACAAGATGGCATCATCTGCCATTTAGCTAGAACTCTGTATATGGAAATGGTGCACTACTCTGCCATGTAGCTAACTCTCTTTATATGGACACGTTTGACTCATCTGTCATGTAGCTAGAACTCTGCATATGGAAACGTTACACTACACTACCATGTAGCTACCTCTCTGAATATGGACTTTTTGTACTTGTCTGCCATGTAGCTAGCTCTCTGTACATGAATATGTTGGACTGATCTGCTTTGTAAGTAGTTCTATGTATATGAAGATATTGGTCTTCTCAGCAATGTAGCTAGCCCTCTAAATATACACATGATGGACTCATCTGCCATATAGCTAACTCTCAGTATATGGACATGTTGGACTCATCTGCCATTTAGCTAGTACTCTGCGTAAGGACATGTTGGACTACTCTGCCATGTAGCTAGAACTCTGTATATGGAAATGTTGCACTACTCTTCCGTGTAGCTAACTCTCTGTAAATGGACACGTTGGACTCATCTGCCATGTAGCTTGAACTCTGTATATGGAAATGCTACACTACTCTACCATGTTGCTTGCTCTTTTTATATGGACCTTTTAGACTCGTATGCTGTGTAGCTAGAACTGTATATGGAAAACTTGCACTATTCTGCCATGTAGCTAACTCTCTGTATATGGACATTTTGGACTCGTCTTCCATGTAGCCAGCTTTCTTTGTATGAACATGTTGGACTCATCGTCCTTGTAGCTACTCTTTGTAAATAGATATATTAGACTAATCTGCTATGTTGGTAGCTGTCTGTATACGAGCATATTGGACTTGACTGCCATGTAGCGAGCTCTCAGTATATGGACACGTTGGACTCATCTGCCATGTAGCTAGAACTCTATATATGGAAACTTTGCACTACCCTGCCATGTAGCTAGCTCTCTCTCTATGGACATTTTGGACTCGTCTGTCATGTAGCTAACTCTCTGTGCAAGTATATGTTGGAATGATCAGCCATGTTGGTAGCTCACTGTATATGAACATATTGGATTTGTCTGTCATGTAGCTAGGTCTCTGTGTATGGATTTGTTGGACTCATCAGCCTTGTAGCTAGCTCTCTCTGCATTAACATGTTTGACTCATCTGCCTAGTAGCTAGACCTCTATATATACACATGTTGGACTCATCGGCCATGTAGCTAAGTCTCAGTATATGGACACGTTGGACTCATCTGCCATGGAGCTAATACTCTGTATATGGACATGTTGGGCTCATGTGCCATGGAGCTAGAACTCTGTGCATGGATATGTGGCACTACTCTGCTGTGTTGCTAGCTCTGTGTGAATGGACATATAGGACTCGTACACCATTTGGCTAGCTCTCTGTGTATGGATATGTTGCACTGAACTGCCATGTATGCTGTTCTGTTTATATGTACATGTTGGACTTGTCTGTCATGTGGCTAGATCCCTTTGTATAGATATGTCAGACTCATCAGCCATGTAGCCAGCTCTATCTGCATGAACATGTTGGACTCATCTGCCTTGTAGCTAGTTCTCTATATATACACATGGACTCATCTGCCATGTAGCTAATTCTCTCTATATGGATATGTTGGACTCATCTGCCATGGAGCTTGAACTCTGTATATGGAAATGTGGCACTACACTGCCGTGTTGCTAGCTCTTTGTATATGGACATATTGTACATGTCAGCCTTGTAGCTAGCACTCTGTGCATGGATATGTTGGCCTGATATGCCATGCAGTTAGCGCTCTCTATATGATCATGTTGGAATTGTCTGCCATGTAGCTAAATCTCTGTATAAGGATATTTTGAACTCATCTGCCATGTAGCCAGCAGTCTCTGCATGAACATGTTGGACTCATCTGTCTTGTAGCTAGTCCTCTATATATACATGTGTTGTACTTATCTGACATGTAGCTAAATCTCAATATATAGACATGTTGGAGTCATCTGCCATGTAGCTAGTACTCTGTATATGGACAGGGTGGACTTCTCTGCCATGTAGCTACCTCTCAGTATATGAAAACGTTGGACTCGTCAGCCATGGAGCTAGAACTATGTATATGGAAATGTGGCACTACTCTGCTGTGCTGCTAGCTTTCTTTATATAGACATATTGGACTCGTCTGCCTGTAACTAGCTCTCTGTGCATGGATATGTTGCACTGATCTGCCATATAGGTAGCTCTCTGTATTAGAACATGTTGAACTTGTGTGCCATGTAGCTAGATTTCTGTGTATGGATATGTTGGTCTCATCAGCCATGTAGTCAGCACTCTGCATGAACATATTGGAATCATCTGCCGTGTAGCTAGTTTTCAATATATACACATGTTGGACTCCTCTTCCATGTATCTAAATCTAAATATATGGACATGTTGGACTCATCTGACTTGCAGCTAATACTTTGTTTATGGACATGTTGGATCTCTCTGCCATGTAGCTAGCTCTCAGCATTTCGTCACGTAGGACTCATCTACCATGGAGCTAGAACTCTGTATATGGAAATGTGGCACTACTCTGCTGTGATGCTAGCTCTGTGTATATTGACATATTGGACACGTCTGCCATGTAGCTAGCTCTCTGTGCATGGATATGTTGGACTGATCTGCCATGAATTAGCTCTCAGTATATGAACATATTGGACTTGTCTGCCATGTAGCTAGATATGTTGGACTCATCAGCCATGTAGCCAGCTCTGTCTGCATGAACATGATGGACTTATCTGCCTTGTAGCTATTCTTCTATATAAACACATGTTGGACTCATCTACCATGTAGCTAAATCTCAATATGTGGACATGTTGAATTCATCTGCTATGTAGTTGGTACACTGTATATGGACACGTTGCACTTCTCTGCCATGTAGCAGACTCTCAATATATGGACATGACGGACTCATCAGCCATATAACTAGAACTTTGTATATGGAAATGTAGCACTACTCTGCTGTTCTGCTAGCTCTGTGTATATGGACATACTGGACTCGTCTGCCATGTTGCTAACTCTCTGTGCTGGATATGTTGGACTGACCTGCCATGTAGGTAGCTGTCTGTATATTAATATATTGAACATGTCTGCCAAGTAGCTACCTCTCTGTATGAACATGTTGGACTCATCTGCGTTTTAGCTAATTCCCTATATATACACAAGTTGGAATTATCTGTCTTGTGGCTAACTAACAGTATATGGGCATATTGGATTCATCTTCCATGTAGCTAGTACTCTTTATATGGACATGTTGGACTACTCTGACATTTAGCTAGCTCTCAGTATATGGACACGTTGGACTCTTCTGCCATGTAGCTAGAGCTCTGTATATAGAAATAATGCACTACCTACCATGTTGCTAGATCTCTGTATATGGATATTTTGGACTCATCTGTCATGTAGCTAGCTCTCTGTGCATGGATATGTTGGACTTATAGGCCATGTAGGTAGCTCTCTGTATATGGACATGTTGGACTCATCAGCCATGTAGCCATCTCTCTTTGTATGAACATGCTGAACTCATCTGAATTGCAGCTAGTATTCTATATAAACACATGTTGGACTCATCTGCCATGTAGCTAACTCTCAGTATATGGACATGTTGGGCTCATGTGCCATACAGCTAGTACTCTGTATATGGACATGTTGGACACGTCTACCATGCAGCCAGCTCTCTGTGCATAGATATTTTAGATTGATCTGCAATGTAGGTAGCTCTCTGTATATGAACATGTTGGACTTGTCTGCCATATATCTAGATCATTGTATATGGATATGTTGGACTCATCAGTCATGTAGCCAGCTTTCTCTGCATGAAAATGTTAGACTTATCTGCCATGATGCTAAATCTCAATATATGGACACGTTGGACTCATCTGCCATGTAGCTAGTACTCTGTATATGGACATGTTGGACTTCTCTGCCATGTAGCTTGATTTCAGTATATGGACACATTGGAATCATCTGTCATGGAGCTAGAACTCAGTATATGGAAATGTAGCACTACTCAGCTGTGTTGCTAGCTGTGTATGTATGGACATATCGGAGTCGTCTGCCATGTAGCTACTTCTCTGTGCATGGATTCGTTGGATTTATATCCCATGTAGGTAGCTCTCTGTATATGAACATGTTGTATTTCTCTGTCATGTAGCTAGATCTCTGTGTATGGATATGTTGGACTCATCAGCCACGTAGCCAGCTGTCTCTGCATGAACATGTTGGACTCATCTGCCAAGTAGCTAAATCTCAATATATGGAAATGTTGGACTCATCTGCCATGTTGCTAATACTCTGTATATGGCCATGTTGGACTCATCAGCCATGGAGCTAGAACTCTGTACATGGAAATGTGGCACTACTCTGCCTTGCTACTAGCTCTATGTATATGGACATATTGGACTCGTCTGCCATGTAGCTTGCTCTCTGTGCATGGATATATTGGACTGATATGCCATGGAGGTAGCTCTCTCTACATAAACATATTGGATTTGTCTGCCATGTAGTTAGCTCTTTGTATATGGACATCTTGGACTCATCTGCCATGTAGCTAGAATTCTGTATATGGAAATGTTGTACTACTATGCCATTTTGCTAGCTCTCTGAAAATGATCATATTGGATTCGTCTTCCATGTAGCTAGATCTGTGCATGGATATGTTGGACTGATCTGCCATGTAGGTAGCTCTCTGTATATGAACATGTTGGACTTTTCTGCCATATAGCTTACTTCTTTGTATATGGATATGTTGGACTCATCAGCCATGTAGCCAGCTTTCTCTGCATGAACATGTTGAACTCATGTGCCTTCTAGATAGTCCTCTAAATATACACATGTTGGACTCATCTGCCATGTAGCTAAATCTCAGTATATGTACATGTTGGACTCATCTGCCATGTAGCTAGTATTCTTTATATGGACATGTTGGAATTCTATGCTATGGAGCTAGCTCTCAGTATATGGACACCTTGGACTCTTTGCCATGTAGGTAGAACTCTGTATATGGAAATGTTGCACTACTCTGCCATGTAGCTAAATTATAGTATATGGACCTGTTGGACTCATCATCCATGTAGCTAGAACTCTGTATATGGAAATGTTGCACTATTCTGCGATGTAACTAACTTTCTGGATATGGACATTTTGCACTCATCGGCCATGTAGCTTGCTCTCTGTTCATGGATATGTTAGACTGATCTGCTATGTAGCTAGCTCTCTGCATATGAAGATATTTTACTTGTCCGCCATGTTGCTAGCTCTAAGTATGTGGACATGTTGGACTCATTAGCCATGTAGCTAGCTCTCTAAATATACACATGTTGGACTCCTCTTCCATGTAGCTAAATCTCAGTATATGGACATGTTGGACTCATCTGCCATGTAGCTAGTACTATGTACATGGACATGTATGACTACTTTGCCGTTTAGACTGCTTTCTGTATATGGACACATTGGACTCATCTGCCATGTAGCTAGAACTCTGTATATGGAAATTTTGCACTATATCTGTCATGTAACTCACTCTCTGTATATGTCCATTTTGGAATCATCTGCCATGTAGCTAGCTCTCTATGCATGGATATGTTGGACTGATCTGCCATGTAGGTAGCTCTCTGTATAAGAACACATTGTACTTGTCTACCATGTAGCTAGCTCTCTGTATATGAATATGTTGGACTCATCAGCCATGCAGCCAGCTCACTCTGTATAAACATGTTAGACTTAACTGCCTTGTAACTAGTCATCTATGTATAAACATGTTGGACTAATCAGCCATGTAGCCAGGTCTCTCTGTAAGAACATATTGGACTCATCTGCCTTGTAGCTAGTCCTCTACATATATACACATGTTGGACTTATCTGCCATGTAGCTAACTGTCAGTATATGGACATTTTGGACTCATCTGAGATGTAGCTAGAACTCTGTACATGAAAATATTGGACTACTCTGCCATGTAGCTAGTTCTTTCAATATGGAAATTTTGGACTCATCTGCCATGTAGCTTGCTCTCTGTGCATGGATATGTTGGACTGATTTGCCATTAGGTAGCTCTCTGTATATGAACATATTGGAATTGTCTGCCATTTAGCTAGCTCTCTGTATATGAACATTTTGGATTCATCAGCCATGTAGACAGGTCTCACTGTATGAACATGTTGAACTTATCTGCCTTGTAGCTAGTCCTCTATATATACACATGTTGGACTCATCTGTCATGTAGCTAACTCTCAGTATATGGACATGTTGAACTCATCTGACATGTAGCTAGAACTTTGTATATGGAAATGTTGCACTACTTTGCCTTGTAGCTAGCTCTCTGTATATGCACATTTTGGTCTCTTCTGCCATGCAGTTAGCTGTCTGTGCATGGATATTTTGGACTGATCTGCCATGGAGATAGCTCTCTGAATATGATCATATTGGACTTGTCTGCCATGTAGCTAGCTCTCAGTATATAGACATGTTAGACTCCTCATCCATGAAGCCAGTTCTCTATGTATGAAAATGTTGGACTCAACTACATTGTAATGAGCCCTCTAAGTAAACACATGTTGAACTCATATGCCATATAGCTAACTCTCTGTATATGGACATGTTGGACTCATCTGCCATGTAGCTTCTATTCTGTATATAGACATGTTGGATAACTCTGCCATGTAGCTAGCTCTCAGTATATGGACAGGTTGGACTCATCTACAATGTAACTAGAACTCTGTATATGGAAATGTTGCACTACTCTGCCATGTAGCTAGCTCTCTGAATTTGGACATATTGGATTTGTCTGCCATGTAGCTAGCTCTCTGTACATGGATATGTTGGACTGATCTGTCATGTAGGTAGCTCTCTGTTTATGAAGATATGGGACTCATCTGCCTTGTACCTAACTCTCCGTATATGTACATGTTGGACTCATCTGCCAAGTAACTAGCTCACTGTGTATGAACATGTTGGACTCATCTGCCATGCAGCTAGGACCCTGTATATGTAAATGTTTCACTACTCTGCCATGTAGCTAGGTCTCTGATTATGGACATTGTGGACTCATCTGCCATGTAGCTAGCTTTCTGTGCAAGATTATGTTGGACCGATCTTTTATGTAGGTAACTCTCTGTATATGAAGATATTGGACTTGTCTGCTATGTAGCTAGCCCTCTAAATATACACATGTTGGATTCATCTGCCACTTAGCTGACTTTCAGTATATGGACATGTTGGATTCATCTGCCATGTAGCCAGCTCTCTGTTAATGAACATGTTGGACTCATCTACCTCTTAGTTAGCCCTTTAAATATACAAATGTTGGACTCATCTTCCATGTAGCAAGAACTGTTTATATGGAAATGTTCACTACTCTGCCACGAAGCTAGCTCTCTGTATATGGACATTTTGTACTCGTCTGCCATGTAGCTAGCTCTCCTTACATGAATATGTTGGACTGATTTGCCATGTAGGTAGCTCTCTGTATATGAACATATTGCACTTGTTTGACATGTAGCTAGCTCTCAGCATAAGGACCTGTTGGACTCATCAGACATGTAGCCATCTCTTTCCCTATGAACATGTTGGACTCATCTGCCTTGTAGCTAGTCCTTTATATATACACATGTTGAATTCATCAGCAAGTAGCCAGCTCTCTGTGTATGAACATGTTGGACTCATCTGTCTTGTAGCTAGCCCTCTAAATATACACATTTTGGATTCATCTGGCACGCATTTAACTCTCAGTATATGAACATGTTGGACTCATCTGCCATTTAGTTAGATAATCTGTATGTGGACATGTTGGACAACTCTGCCATGTAACTAGTTTTGTATACATGAATATGTTGGACTGATCTGCCATGTCGGCAGCTCTCTGTACATGAATATATTGTACTTGTTTTTCATGTAGCTAGCTCTCAATATATGGACATGTTGGTCTCATCAGCCATGTAGCCAGGTCTGTGTATGAACATGTTGGACTCATCTGCCTTGTAGGTATTCATCTATATATACATATGTTGGACACATCTGCCATGTAGCTAGAACTCTGTATATGGAAATCTTGCACTACTCTGCCATGTATCTAGCACTCTGTATATGGACATGTTAGACTCTTTTGCCATGTTTCCAGAAATCTGTGTATTGAAATGTTGCACTACTCTGCCATATCATTAGCTCTCTGTATATGGACACGTTGGCCATGTATTCAGAACTCTGTATATGGACATGTTGGATTACTCTGCCATGTAGCTAGCTCTCAGTATATGGACACATTGGACTAATCTGACATGTAGCTAGAACTCTGTATATGGAAATGTTGCACTACTGTTCCATGTAGCTATCTCTCTGTATATGGACATTTTGGACTCGTCTGTCATGTAACTAGCTCTCTGTACATAGAGCTAATACCCAGTATATGAATATGTTGGACTCATTCGCAATGTAGCAAGCTCTCTGTGTATGAACGTTTTGGACTCATCTGCCTTGTAGCTAGCCCTCTAAATATACACATGTTGGATTTATCTCCCATGTAGATAGAAGTCTGTATATGGAAATATTGCACTACTCTGCTATGGAGCTAGGTTTCTGTATATGTACATGTTGGACTACTCTGCCATGTTGCTAGACCTCTGAATATGGAAATGTTGCACTACTCTGCCATGTATCTAGCTCTGTGTATATGGACATATTGGACTCATCTGCCATGTAGCTAGCTCTCTGTAAATGTATATGTTAGACTGATCTGCCATTTAGGTAACTCTCTGTATATGAACATATTGGACTTGTTAGTATTTTAGCTACATCTCAGTATATGGACATATTGTTCTCATCAGTCATGTAGCCAGCTCTCTGTGTATGAACATGTTGGACTCATCTTTCTTGTTTCGAGCCTTCTAAATATAAACATGTTGGACTCATCTGCCATGAAGCTAACTCTCAGTATATGGACATGATGGACTCATCTGACATGTAGCTAGTACTCTGTATGTGGACATGTTGGGCTACTCTACCATGTAGTGGGCTCTCAGTATATGGACACATTGGACTCATCTGCCATGTAGCTACAACTTTGGATGTGGAAATATTGCACTGCTCTGCCATATAGCAAGCTCTCTGTATAAGGACATTTTGGACTCGGTTGCCTTGTAGCTAGCTCTCTGTACATGGATATGTTGGACTGATTCGACTTTTAGGTAGCTCTCTGTATATGAAGTGATTGGATTTCTCTACCACATAGCTAGCTCTCTGTATACGGACATGTTGGACTCATCAGTCATGCCATCAGCTCTCTGTGTATGAACATGTTGGACTCATCTGCCTTGTTGCTAGCCCTCTAAATATACACATGTTGGATTCATTTGTCATGTAGCTAACTCTCAGTATATGGACATGTTGGAAACCTCTTACCTGTAGCTACACCTCTGTATGTGGACATGTTGGACTAGTCTGTCATGTAGCTAGCTCTCAGTATGTTGACACCTTGTACTCATCTGACATGCAGCTAGAACTCTGTATATGGAAATGTTGCACTACTCTGCCATGTAGCCACCTCTCTGTATATGGACACGTTGGACTCAACTGCCATGGAGTGAGAACTCTGTATATGGAAATATTGCACTACTCTGCCATGTACCTAGTTCCGTGTACATGGATATGTTGTACTGATCTGCCATGTAGGTAGCTCTCTGTACATGAACATATTGGACCTGTCTGCCTTGTAGCTATCTCTCAATATATGGACACGTTGGAATCATCAGCCATGTAGCCAGCTGTCTGTGTATGAACATGTTGGATTCATCTGCCTTCTTATGAGTTCTTTAAGTATACACATGTTCAACTCATCTGCCATGTAGTTAACTCTAATTTTAGGGACATGTTTGACTCATCTGCCATGTAGTTAGTACACTCTATATGGATATGTTGGACTACTCTGACATGTAGCTAGCTCTCTGTACATGGATATGTTGGACTGATCTGCCATATAGCTAGCTCTCTAAGTATGAACATCTTGGACACATTTGCTATTTGCTATCCCTCTGAATATACACATGTTGGATTTATTTGATATGCAACTAACTCTCAGTTTATGGACATGTTGGACTCATCCACCAGGAAGCTAGTACTCTGTTTATGGATGTGTTAGACTACTCTGCCATGTAGCTAGCCCTCTATATATGGACACATTGAACTCATCTGCCATGTAGCTTGAGCTCTGTATATAGAAATGTTGCAGTACTCTGTCATGTATCTTGCTCTCTGTATATGGACATTTTGGACACGTCTGTCATGTAGCTAGCTCTCTGTACATGGATATGTTGAACTGATCTGATATGTAGGTTGCTCTCTGCATATGAAGATATTGGACTCATCTGCCATGTATATAACTCTCAGTATATGGACATGTTGGACTAATCTGCCAAATAGCTAGTACTCTGTATATGGACATGTTGGACTCATCTGCCATGTAGCTAGAACTCCGTAATGGAAATGTTGCACTACTCTGCCATGTAGCTATCTCTCTGTATATGGACATTTTGGACTTGTTTGACCTATAGCTAGCTCTCTGTACATGGATATGTTGGACTCATCTGCTATGTAGGTAATCTATGTCCATGAATATATTGTACTTCTATGCCATGTAGTCATCCCTCTAAATATACACCTGTTGGACTCATCTGCCAAGTAGCTAACTCCCAGTATAAGGACATTTTGGACACATCTGCCATGTAACTAGAACTCTGTATATGGAACTGTTGCACTACTCTGCCATTTACCTAACTACCAGTATATGGACATGTTGGACTCATCAGCCATGTGGCTAGAACTCTATATATGGAAATATTGCACTACTCTGCGATGTAACTAACTCTCTGGATATGGTCATTTTGGACTCGTATGCCATGTAGCTAGCTCTCAGTACATGGATATGTTGGACAGATCTGCTATGTAGATATCTCTCTGTATATGAAGACATTGGACTTGTCTGCCATGTGGCTTGCTCTCTGTATATGGACATATGGGACTCATCAACCATGTATCCAGTTCTCTCCATATGAACATGTTGGACTCACCTGCCTTGTAGCTAGTCCTCTGTGTATACTCATGTTGGACTCATCAGCCATGTAGCCAGCTCTCAGTGTATGAACATGTTGGATTCATCTGCCTTGTAGCTAGCCCTCTAAATATCACATGTTGGATTCATCTGGCATGTAGCTATCTCTCAGTATACGAACATGTTGGACTCATCTGACATGTAGCTAGTACTCTGTATATGGACATGTTGGACAACTCTGCCATGTAGCTATCTCTCAGTATATGGACATGTTGGACTCATCTGCCATGTAGCTAG
>NW_006409131.1:273765-275548 GCF_000296735.1 Chrysochloris asiatica
TCTGTATATGGACATGTTGGACAACTCTGCCATGTAGCTATCTCTCAGTATATGGACATGTTGGACTCATCTGCCATGTAGCTAGAACTCTGTATAAGGAAATGTTGCATTACACTGCCATGTAGCTAGTTTTGTGCACATGGATATGTTGGACTGATATGCCATGTAGGCAGCTCTCTGTACATGAACATATTGGACTTATTTGTCATGTAGCTAGTTCTCAATACATGGACATGTTGGACTCATCAGTCGTGTAGTCAGCTGTCTGTGTATGTACATGTTCATTCATCTTCCTTGTTTCGAGCCCTCTAGATATAATCATGTTGGACTCATCTGCCATGTAGCTAACTCTCAGTACATGGACATGTTGTACTCATCTTCCAGGTAGCTAGTACTCTGTATATGGACATGTTGGACTACTCTGCCATGTAGCTGGCGCTCAGTATAAGGACACGTTGGACTCATCTGCCAGGTAGCTAAAACTGTGCATATGATAATGTTACACTACTCTGACATGTAGCTAGCTCTCTGTATATGGACATTTTGGATTCATCTGTCATGTAGCAAGAACTCTGTATATGGAAATGTTGGACTACTCTACCATGTAGCTAGCTCTCCATGTATGGCTATATTGGACTTGTCTGCCATGTAGCTAGCTCTCTGTACATGGATATGGTGGATTGATCTATAGATAGTTCTCAGTATATGAACATATTGGGCTTGTTCGCCATGTAGCAAGCTCTCTGAACATGGATATATTGGACTGATCTGCTATGTTGTTAGCTCTCTGTATATGAAGATATTGGACTTGTCTGCCATGTAACTAGCCTTCTACATATACACATCCTGGACTCATCTGCCACATAGCTAACTGTCAGTATATGAACATGTTGGACTCATCTGCCTTGAAGTTAGCCCTCTAAATATACACATGTTGGACTCATCTTCATGTAACTAACTCTCCCTATATAGACATATTGGACTCATAGGCCATGTAGCTAGAACTCTGTATATGGAAATGTTGCACTACTCTTCCATGTAGCTATCTCTCTGTATATGGACATTTTGGACTCGTCTGACATGTAGCTAGCTCTCTGTACATGGATTTGTTGGACTGATCTTCCATGTAGGTATACTCTGTATATGAACAAATTGGACTTCTCTACCATGAAGCTAGATCTCAGTATATGGACATGATGAACTCATCTGCCTTGTAATTAGTCCTCTATAAATACACATGTTGGACTCATCTGCCTTGTAGCAAACTGTGAGTATATGGACAAGTTCGTTCATCTGCCAGGTAGCTAGTACTCTGTATATGGACATGTTGGACTACTCTGTCATGAAGCTAGCTCTCAGAATATGGACACATTGGACTCATCTGACATGTATCTAGAACTCTGTATATTGAAATGTTGCACTACTCTGCCAAGTAGTTAGTTTTCTGTGTAAGGACACATTAGACTCATCTGCCATGTATCCAGAACTCTGTATATTGAAATGTTGCACTACTCTGCCATGTAGCTAGCTCTCTGTATATGTAAATTTTGGACTAGTATGCCACGAAGCTAGGTCTCTGTACATGGATATGTTGAACTGATCTGCCATGTAGGTAACTCTCTGTATATGAGCAAATTGGACTTTGAGTTGTGGTGTTGGAGGAGAATACTGAAAGTGCCATGGACTTCCAAAAGAACCAATAGATCTGTTTTGGAAGAAGTGCAGCCAGAGTACTCTTGGAGGCCAGGATGGCTAAGCTTCGTCTCTCCTACTTTGGACATAT
>NW_006409131.1:275648-279479 GCF_000296735.1 Chrysochloris asiatica
ACTTTGGACATATTGTCCAGAGGAAACGATCGTTGGAGAAGGATGTCATGCTGGGTAGGGTGGAGGGTCAGAGAAAAAGAGGAAGACCCCCAACGACTTGGCTCAGCCAGGTGGCATCATTGCTGGACTCAAGTGTGGCAGCGGTAGTAAGGTTGGCCCAGGATTGGACATTGTTTCGTTCTGCTGTGCATGGAAATGTTGCAATACTCTACCTTATAGCTAGCTCTCTGTATATGGACATGTTGTACTCTTCTGTAATGTAGCTAGAACAGTGTATATGGAAATGTTGCACTACTCTGCCATGTAGCTAGTCCTCTGTATATTGACATTTTGGACTCGTATGTCATGTAGCCAACTCAACGTAAATGGTTATGTTGGACTTATGTGTCATGTAGTTAGCACCCTGTATATGAACATATTAGATTTGTCTGCCATGTAGCTAGCTCTCAATATATGGACATGTTGGACTCATCAGCCATGTAGCCAGCTCTCTATGTATGAACATGTTAGACTCATCTTCCTTGTACCGAGCCCTGTAAATATACCCATATTGGACTCATTTGCCATGTAGCTAACTCACAGTATATGTAAATAATGGACTCATCTGCCATTTAGCTAGTATCCTGTATATGGACATGTTGGGTTACTCTTAGTATATGGACACATTGGGCTCATCTGCCATGAAGCTAGAACTCTGGATATGAAAATGTTGCACTACTCTTCCATGTAGATAACTCTTTGAATTTGGACATACTGGATTTGTCTGCCATACAGCTAGCTCTATGTACATGGATATGTTGGAATGATCTGCCATGTAGGTAGCTCTCTGTATATGAAGATATGAGACTCATCTGCCTTGTAGCTAACTCTCCGTATATATACATGTTGGACTCATCTGCCATGTAGCTAGTACTCTGCATATGGACATGTTGGACTACTCTGCCATTTAGCTACCTCTCAGTATATGGACACATTGGACTCATCTGCCATGTAGCTAGAACTCTGTAAATGAAATTTTGCACTACTCTGCCATGTAGCTAGCTCTTTGTATATGGACACATTAGTGTCATCTGCCATGTATCCAGAACTCTGTGTATTGAAATGTTGCATTATTCTGCCATGTAGCTAGCTCTCTGTATATGGACACGTTGGCTTCATCTGCCATATATCCAGAACGCTGTTTATTGAAATGTTGCACTACTCTGCCATGTAGCTAGCTCTCTTTATATGGACACATCTGCCATGTAGCTAGAAGTCTGTAGATCGATATGTTGCACTACTCTGCCAAGTAGCTACCTCTCTGTATATGGACATTTTCGACTTGTCTACCATATAGCTAGCTTTCTGTACAGGGATGTGTTGGACTGATCTGCCATGTAGTCAACTCTCTGAGTATGAACATCTTGGATTCATTTGCCTTTTGCTAGCCCTCTAAATATACACATATTGGACTTATCTGACATGTAGCTAACTCTTAGTTTATGGACATGTTGAACTTATCCGCCATGAAGCTAGTACTCTGTATATGGACGTGTTAGACTATTCTGCCATGTAGCTAGCTCTCAGTATATGGACACATTGGACTACTCTGCCATGTAACTACAACTCTGTATGTGGAAATGTTGCATTATTCTGCTATGTAGCTACCTCTCTGTGTTTGGACATGTTGGATTCATCTGCCATGTAGCTTGAACTCTGTATAGGGAAATGTTACACTACTCTGCCATGTAGCTTGCTCTCTGTATATGGACATTTTGGACTCGTCTGTCATGTAGCTAGCTCTCTGTACATGGATATGTTGGAGTGATCTGATATGTAGGTTTCTCTCTGTATATGAAGATATTGGTCTCATCTGCCATGTATATAACTCTGAGTATATGGACATGTGGGCCTAATCTGCCATGTAGCTAGTACTCTGAATATGGACATGTTGGACTACTCTGCCATTTAGCTAGCTCACTGTGTATGGACACGTTGGACTCATCTGCCCTGTAGATAGCTCTCAGTATATGCACACATTGGACTCATCTGCTATGTACCTAGAACTCTGTATATGGAAAACTTGCACTACTCATCTATCATGTCACTAGAACACTGTATATGGAAATGTTGCATTACTCTGCCCTGTAGCTATCTCTCTGTATATGGACATTTTGGACTCGTTTGACCTGTAGCTAGCTCTCTGTACATGGATATGTTGGACTGATCTGCTATGTAGGTATTCTATGTATATGAAGATATTGGACTTCTCTTCCATGTAGCTAGCTCTCTAAATATACACATATTGGACTCATCTGCCATGTATCTAACTCCCAGTATATGGACACTTTGGACACATCTGCCATGTAGCTAGAACTCTGTATATGGAACGGTTGCACTACTCTGCCATGTAGCTAACTCAAAGTATATGGACATGTTGGACTCATCATCCATGGTCTACCTCTCTTTACATGGATATGTTGGACTGATCTGTTATGTAGATAGCTCTCTGCATATGAAGATATTGGACTTGTCTGCCATGTTGCTAGCTCTCATTATATGGACATGTTGGACTCATTATCCATGTAGCAAGCTCTCTGTGTGTGACCATGTTGGACTCATCTGCCTTGTGGCTAGCTCTCTAAATATACACATTTTGGGCTCATCTGCCACATAACTAGCTCTCAGTATATTGACATGTTGGACTCATCTGCCATGTAGCTAGTACTCTGTATATGGACATGTTTCACTACTCTGCCGTGTAGCCTGTTTTCAGTATATGAACACCTTGGACTCATCTGCCATGTAGCTAGTACTCTGTATATGGACATGTTTCACTACTCTGCCGTGTAGCCTGTTTTCAGTATATGAACACCTTGGACTCATCTGCCATGTAGCTAGTACTCTGTATATGGAAATCTTGCACTATTCTGCCATGTAGCTCGCTTTCTGTATATGGACATTTTGGACTCGTCTGCCATGTAACTAGATCTCTGTGCATGGATATGTTTTATGGATATGCTATGTAAGTAGAACTCTGTATATTAACATATTGGACTTTTCTGCCATGTAGCTAATTCTCTCTATACGGACATGTTGGACTCATCAGCCATGTAGTCAGCTCTCTCCATATGAACATGTTTGACTCATCTGCCTTGTAGTTAGTCCTCTATATATACACATGTTGGACTCATCAGCCATGTAGCCAGCTCTCTCTGTATGAACATGTTGGACTCATCTGTCTTGTATCTAGTCCTCTAAATATACACATGTTGGTCTCATCTGGCATGTAGCTAACTCTCAGTATATGGATATGTTGGACTACTCTGCCATGTAGCTAGCTCTCAGTATATGGACATTTTGGACTCGTCTGCCAAGTAGCTAACTCTCTGTGCAAGGATAGGGTGGACTGATCTGCCATGTAGGTAGATCTCTGTATATGAACATGTTAGACTTGTGTGTCATGTAGCTAGACCTCTGTATATGGATATGTTGGACTCATCAACCATGTAGTCAGCTCCATCTGCATGAACCTGTTGGACTCATATGCCTTGTAGGTACTCCTCTATATATACACATGTTGGACTCATCTGCCATGTAGCTAAATCTCAATATATGGACATGTTGGACTTCTCTGCCATGTAACTTGCTCTCAGTATATGGACAATTTGGATTCATCTGCCATGGATCTAGAACTCAGTATGTGTAAATGTGGCACTACTCTTCTGTGTTGCTAGCTCTGTGTACATGGATATATTGGACGCGTCTGCCATGTAGCTACCTCTCTGTGCATGGATATGTTGGACTGATCTGCCATGTAGGTATCTCTCTGTTTATGAATATGTTGGACTT
>NW_006409131.1:279579-283010 GCF_000296735.1 Chrysochloris asiatica
TCTGCCATGTAGCTACCTCTCTGTGCATGGATATGTTGGACTGATCTGCCATGTAGGTATCTCTCTGTTTATGAATATGTTGGACTTGTCTGCCATGTATCTAGATCTCTGTATATGGATATGTTGGATTCATCAGCCATGTAGTCAGCTCTCTCTGAATTAACATGTTGGACTCATCTGCCTTGTAGCTAGTCCTCCATATAAATAAATGTTGGACTCATCTGCCATGTAGCTAAATCTCAGTATACAGAAATGTTGAACTCATCTGCCATGTAGAGAATACTCTGTGTATGGACATGTTGGACTTCTCTGCGATGTAGCCAGCTCTCAGTATATGTACACGTTGGACTCATTTGCCATGTAGCAAGATCTCTGTATATGGAACTGTGGCACTGCTCTGCCGTGTTGCTAGCTCTGTGTATATGGACATATTGGACTCATCTGCCATGTAGCTAGCTCTCTGTGCATGGCTATGTTGGACTCATCTCCCATGTAGTTAACTCTCTGTATATGAACTTGTTGGACTTTGTGCCATGTAGATAGATCTCTGTAAATGGATATGTTGGACTCATCACCCATGTAGCCAGCTCTCTCTGCATGAATATGTTGGATTCATCTGCCTTGTAGCTAGTCCTCCATATAAATACATGTTGGACTCGTCTTCCATGTAGCTAAAATCAGTATATGGATATGTTGGACTCATTTGACATGTAGCTAGTACTCTGAATATGGACATGTTGGACTTCTCTGCCATGTAGCTAGCTCTCAGTATATGGACACGTTGGACTCATCTACCATGTAGATAGTACTGTGTATATGGAAATGGTACACTACTCTGGCTTGTTGCTACCTCTCTGCATATGAACATTTTGGACTCTTCTGCCATGTAGCTATCTCTCTGTGCATGGATATTTTGGATTGATCTGCCATGTAGGTAGCTCTCTGTGTATGAAAATTTGTACTTGTCTGCCATGTAGCTAGCTCTCCATATATGGACATGTTGAGTTCATCAGTGATGTATCTAGCTCTCTGTATATGAACATGAAAGACTCATCTGATTTGTAGCAAGTCCTCTAAATTTACACATTTGGACACATCTGCCATGTAGCTAACTCTCAGTATATGGACATGTTGGACGCATCTGCCATGTAGCTAGTACTCGGTATATGGACATGTAGGACTTCTCTGTCATGTAGCAAACTCTCAGTATATGGACACGTTGAACTCATCTGCCGTGGAACTAGAACTCTTATATGGAAATGTGGCACTACTCCGCCGTGTTACTAGCTCTCTGTATATGGACATATTGGACTTGTCTGCCTTGTAGCAAGCCCTCTGTGAATGGGTATGTTGGACTGATCTGACATGTAGGTAGTTCTCTGTATATGAACATGCTGGACTTGTTTGCCATGTAGCTAGCTCTCAGTATATGAACATGTTGAATTCATGAGCCATGTTGCTAGCTCTCTGTGTATGATCATGTTGGACTCATCTGCCTTGTAGCTAACCCTCTAAATATAAACATTTGGACCCATCTGCCATGTTGGTAGCTCTCAATATATGGAGACATTGGACTCATCTGCCATATAGCTAGAACTCTGTATATGGAAATGATGCACTACTCTGCCATGTAGCTAGCACGCTGTATATGGACATTTTGGATTTGTCGGCCATGTAGCTAATTCTCTGTGCAAGGGTATGTTGGACTGCTCTGCCATTTATCCAGCTCTCTCTGCATGAAAATGTTGGACTCGTCTGCCTTGTAACAAGTCCTCTATATAAACACATGTTGGACTCATCTGCCATGTAGCTAACTTTCAGTATATGGACATGTTGGACTCATCTGATATGTAGCTAATAATACTCTGAATATGGACATGTTAGACTTCTCTGCCATATAGATAGCTCTCAGTATATGGACATGTTGGGCTCATCTGCCAAGGATCTAGATCTGGGTATATGTAAATGTGGCACTATTCTGCCTTGTTTCTAGCTCTGTGTATACGGACATATTGGACTTATATGCCTTGTGGCTAGCTAGCTCTCTGTGCATGGATATGTTGGAATGATGTGCGATGTAGCTAGCTCTCTGTATATGAACATTTGGACTTCTCTGCCATGTAGCTAGCTCTCAGTATGTGGACATGTTGAATTCATCAGCCATGTAGCTAGCTCTCTGTGTATGAACATGTTGGACTCATCTTCCTTGTAGCTAGCCCTCTAAATATAAACATTTGGACACATCTGCCATGTAGCTAAATTTCAGTATATGGACGTGTTGGACTCATCTGCCATATAGCTAGAACTCTGTATATGGAAACGATGCACTACTCTGCCATGTAGCTAGCACGCTGTATATGGACATTTTGGATTTGTCGGCCATGTAGCTAACTCTCTGAGCAAGGATATGTTGGATTGATCTGTCTTGCAGCTAGCTCTCTGTATATGAACATACTGGACTTGTCTGAAAGGTAGCTAGATTTCTGTGTATGGATATGTTGGACTCATCAGCCATGCAGCCATCTCTCTCTTGCATGAACATGTTGGACTCATCTGTCTTGTAGCTAGTTCTCTATATAAGCACATGTTGGACTCATCTGTCAAGTAGCTAAATCTCAGTATATGGACATGTTGGACTCATCGGCCATGTAGCTAGTAAAATGTATATGGACATGTTGGACTTCTCTGAATTGCATCTACCTCTCAGTATATGGATACTTTGGACTCATCTGCCATGGAGCTAGATCTCTGTATATGGAAATGTGGCACTACTCTGCAGTATTGCTATCACTGTGTATATGGACATATTGGACTCGTCTGCCATGTAGCTAGCTCTCTGTGAATGGCTATGAAGGACTGATCTCCCATGTAGGTAGCTCTCTGTATATGAACATGTTGGACTTCTGTACCATGTAGATAGATCTCTGTAAATGGATATGTTGGACTCATCAGCCATGTAGCCAGATCTCTCTGTATGAATATGTTAGACTCATCTGCCTTGTAGCTAGTCCTCTATATAAATACATGTTGGACTCATCTGCCATGTAGCTAAATTTCAGTATATGGACATTTTGGACTCATTGGACATGTAGCTAGTACTCTGAATATGGATATGTTGGACTTCTCTGCCATGTAGCTAGCTCTCAGTATATGGACATGTTGGACTCATCTACCATGGAGCTACAACTCTCTATATGGAAATGTGGCACTGCTCTGCCATGTTGCTAGCTCTGTGTATATGGACATATTGGACTCGTCTGCCATGTATCTAGCTCTCTGTGTATGGATATGATGGACTGATCTGCCATGTAGGTGTCTCACTGTATATGAACGTGTTGGACTTGTCTGCCATCAAGCTAGATCTCTGTATATGGATTTGTTGGACTCATCAGCCATGTAGTCAGCTCTCTCTCTATGAACATGTTGGACTC
>NW_006409131.1:283170-292749 GCF_000296735.1 Chrysochloris asiatica
TCTGCCATGTAGCTAGCTCTCTCTGTATGGATATGTTGGACTGATCTGCCATGTAGGTAGCTCTCAGTATATGAACATTTGCACTTGTCTGCCATGTAGCTAGCTGTCAGTCTATGGACATGTTGAATTCATCAGCCTTGTAGCTAGCTCTCTGTGTATGAACATGTTGGATTCATCTGTCTTGTAGCTGGACCTCTAAATATACACATTTGGACACAACTGTCACGTAGCTAACTCTCAGTATATGGACACATTGAACTCATCTGCCATGTAGCTAGAAGTCGGTATATGGAAACGTTGCACTACTCTGCCATGTAGCTAGCACTCTGTATATGGACATTTTGGACTCATCTGCCATGTAGTTAGCTCTCTGTATATGAACATGTTGGACTTGTGTGCCATGTAGCTAGCTCTCTGTATATGGACATGTTGAATTCATCAGCTATGTAGCTTGCTTTCTGTGAATGAACATGAAAGACTCATCTGCTTTGTAGCTAGCCTTCTAAATATACACATTTGGACACATCTGCCGTGTAGCTAACTCTCAGTATATGGACAAGTTTGACTCATCTTCCATGTAGCTAGTACTCAGAATATGGACATGTTGGACTTCTCAGCCATGTAGCTGACTCTTAGTATATGGACACGTTGGACTCATCTGCCATGTACTAGTACTCTGTATATGGTCATGTTGGACTTCTCTGCCATGTATTTAGCTCTCAGTGCATGGACACGTTGGACTCATCTGCCATGGAGGTAAAACTTTGTATACGTAAATGTGGGACTACTCTGCCGTGTTGTCAGCTCTGTGTATGTGGATATATTGGACTCATCTGCCATGTAGCTAGCTCTCTGTGTATGGATATGTTGAACTCATCTGCCTTGTAGCTGGATCTCTAAATATACACATTTGGACACATCTGCCCTGTAGCTAAATCTCAGTATATGGACACGTTGGACTCATCTGTCATGTAGCTAGCACTCTCTATATGGACATTTTGGACTCATCTGCCATGTAGGTAGTTCTCTGTATATGAACATGTTGGACTTGTGTGCCATGTAGATAGATCTCTGTATATGGATATGTTGGACTCATCAGCCATGTAGCCAGCTCTCTCAGCTTGAACATGTTGGACTCATCTGCCATGTAGTTAACTCTCAGTATATGGACATGTTGAACTCATCGGCCATGTAGCTAATACTCTGTACATTAACATGTTGGACTTCTCTATCATGTCGCTAGCTCTCAGTATATGGACACTTTGGACTCAGCTGCCATGGAGCTAAAACTCTGTATATTGAAATGGTGCACTACTATGCTATGTCGCTAGCTCTTTATATGGATATTTTGGACTCGTCTGCCATGTAGCTAGCTCTCAGTGCATGGCTATGTTGGACTGATCTCCTATGTATGTAGCTCTCTGTATATTAACATTTGGACTTGTCTGCCATGTAGCTAGCTCTCTGTGTATGAACATGTTGAACTCATCTGCCTTGTAGCTGGATCTCTAAATATACACATTTGGACACATCTGCCCTGTAGCTAAATCTCAGTATATGGACACGTTGGATTCATCTGTCATGTAGCTAGCACTCTTTATATGGACATTTTGGACTCATCTACCATGTAGCAAACTTTCTGTGCATGGATATGTTGGACTGATCTGTCATGTCGGTATCTCTCTGTATATGAACATGTTGGACTTGTGTGCCATGTAGATTGAAATCTGTATATGGATATGTTTGACTCATCAGCCATGTAGCCAGCATTCTCTGCATGAACATGTTAGAATCATATTCCTTGTAGCTAGTCCTCTAAATAAACACATGTTGGACTCATCTGCCTTGTAGCAAATTCCCAGTATATGGATATGTTTGACTCATATGCCAAGTAGCTAGTGCTCAGTATATGGACACATTGGACTCATCTGCATTGGCGCTAGATCTCTGTATATGGAAAAGTGGCATTATGCCGTGTTGCTAGCTCTGTGTATATGGACATATTGGCCTCGTCTGCCATGTAGCTAGCTCTCTTTGCATGGATATGTTGGACTCATCTACCATGTTGGTAGCTCTCTGTATATGAACATGTTGGACTTGTGTGCCATGTAGCTGGATCTCTGTATATGGATATCAGCCACTTAGTCAGCTCTCTCTGCATGAACATGTTGAAGTCATCTGCCTTATAGCTAGTCCTCTATATATACACATGTTGGACTCATCTGCCATATAGTTAAATCTCAATATATGGAAATGTTGGACTCATCTACCATGTATCTAGTACTCTGTATATGGACATGTTGGATTTCTCTGCCATGTAGTTAGCTTTCAGTGTATTGACACGTTGGACTCATGTGCCTTGGAGCTAAAACGGTGTATATGTAAATGTGGGACTACTCTGTCATGTCGCTTGCTCTCTGTATGTAGACATTTTAGACACGTCTGCCATGTAGCTAACTCTCTGTGCATGGATATGTTGGACTGATCTTCCACGTAGGTAGCTCTCTGTATATGAACATATTGGACTTGTCTGCCCTGTACGTAGCTCTCTGTAGATGGAAGTGTTGGTCTCCTCAGACATGTAGCTAGCTCTCTGTGTATGAACATGTTGGTCTCATCTAACTTGCAGCAAGTCCTCTATGTATACACATGTTGAACTCTTCTGCCATATAGCTAACTCTCAGTATATGGACATATTGGACTCATCTGCCATGTAGCTAGTACTCTATATATGGACATATTGGACTACTCTGCCATGTACCTATCTCTCAGTATATGGACATTTTAGACTCGTCTGCCAAGTAGATAACTCTCTGTGCAAGCATATGTTGGACTTCTCTGACATGTAGATAGCTGTCAGTATATGGACACGTTGGGCTAATCTGCCAAGGAGCTAGGTCTCTGTATATGGAAATGTGGCACTACTCTTCCGTGTTGCTAGCTCTGTGAATATGGACATATTGGACTCGTCTGCCTTGTAGCTAGCTCTCTGTGCATGGATATGTTGGACTGATGTGCCTTGAAGCTTGCCCTCTGTATATGGACATTTAGACTTCTCTGCCATGTAGCTAGCTCTCAGTATGTGGACATGTTGAATTTAGCAGCCATGTCACTAGCTCATCATGTCATGTTGGACTCATCTGCCTTGTTGCTAGCCCTCTAAATATAAACATTTGGACACATCTGACATGTAGCTAACTCTCAATATATGGACAAGTTGGACTCATCTATCATGTAGCTAGAACTCTGTATATGAAAATGATGCACTACTCTGCCTTGTAGCTAGTACTCTGTATATGGACATGTTGGACTCGTATGCCAATTAGTTAACTTTGTGTGCAAGGATATATTGGACTTATCTGCCATGTAGGTAGCTCTCTGTATATGAACATGTTGGACTTGTGAGCCATATCGATAGACCTCTGTATATGGATATGTTGGACTCATAAGCCATGTAGCCAGCTCTCTCTGCATTAACCTGTTGGACTCATATGCCTTGTAGGTAGTCCTCTATATATACACATGTTGGACTCATCTGCCATGTAGCTAAGTCTCAATATATGAACATGTTGGACTCATCTGCCATGTAGCTAGTACTCTGTATATGGACATGTTGGACTTCTCTGCCAAGTAGCTAGCTCTCAATATATGGACACGATGGACTCATCTGCCATGGCGCTAGAACTCTGTATATGTAAATGTGGCACTACTCTGCCGCATTTACTGTGTATATGGACATATTGGACTTGTGTGCCTTGTAGCTAGCTCTCTGTTCATGGATATGTTGGACTGATCTGCCATGTAAGTAGCTCTATGTTTATGAACATATTAGATTTGTCTGCAGGGTAGCTATATCTCTGTGTATGGATATGTTGGACTTATCAGCCACATAGCCAGCTCTCTCTGCATGAACATGTTGGACTCATATGCCTTGTAGCTAATCCTCTATACAAACACATCTTGGACTCATCTGCCATGTAGCTAATTCTCAGTATATGGACATGTTGGACTCATTTGCCATGTATCTTGTACTCTGTATATGGACATGTTGGACTTCTCTGCCATGTAGCTAGAACTCTGTATATGGAAATGTGGCACTACTCTGCCACATTTACTGTGTATATGGACATATTGGACTTGTGTGCCTTGTAGCTAGCTCTCTGTGCATGGATATGTTGGACTGATCTGCCATGTAGGTAGCTGACTGAATATGAACATGTGGACTTGTCTGCCATGTAGCTATATCTCTGCATATGGATTTGTTAGACTCATCTGACATTTAGCTAACTCTCAATATATGGACATGTGCGACTCATCTGCCATGTAGCTAGTACTCTGTATATGGACATGTTGTACTACTCTGTATTGTAGCTAGTTCTCAGTCAATGCACACGTTGGAGTCTGTCGTGGGTCCTATGGCGGGGTACCGCCTCAACAAAGGAGTGCCTCAACAAAGCTTGGGGTTATAATGTGATTGTGAGATCTGGTAGGTGAAAGAATTAGATTAGACACAAAGAAGACAGATACACATGTTTGATGCAAGCTGTCAGTCAAGCTAGCACAGAATAGCATAGCATACAGGACTAGCTTTGCCTCAATCTTTTATTTGTTTTCAGATCAGGGAATTCAAGGCAGGAGGTACAAGTTTAATGTGATTAATTATCTGAAGAGGGTACAAAGTGATTTCACAGAATCTCTTGTGTCATTCTTATCTTAGAAAATTATCTTTTGCTCAGAATATTATCCTGTGCTCATATTCTTATCCAACCATTCTTCCTGAGTTAAAGGCGCAGGCAAGCAATTATTGGTTCAAACTTTAACTTCATGGACCCCAGTGGCCCAGGGCTGCGACTTGAGATATCCAAAGCACATGATTTTTATGTTTCAAAGAACTACAAGTAAATTTTAAGAAAAGTTAGCTAAAAAGAGCCAAGTTAAATGTTCATTCTAATTCATTCTGTGTATGTTATGCGTGAAAGGTACATGGTTTCATTTGCGAACAAAATTATAAGCAGTTAATCGAAACCTAATCTTCTCTATATGACTTTTACACTTTCAGGGAAGTCTGGGTACAAGTTTACACTCATTTTAACAATACAATCTTTTATTCTTGTATGTTTCTACCCTAGTTTCAGGATTTATAAATGAATACTGAAATGCTTATTACCATTATAAGTCTAAATGTGTAGGGATCAAACTGATTATCTCTTAGGACAATCTAAGAGATTGGGAGATAGGGAGCTGCTACTATTTTATTCATACAAATATTCTTACAATTTTACTTTTTCTCTTGTAAGTGAATACTCTGGACAGTTTTTCTTCAGGGTCGAAACTATCTTACTCAGGGATAGTTGGAGGAAGTTGCTACTATTGTCTTATTAAGTATACTCATAAGCCATCTGAATTGTCTTTCTATTACCCCAATATAGCTGTTCTTGCTCATAAGTCATTTGGGGTGGTTTAACTGACTCTGCCTTAGGAACATTCTCTGTACGGTTGTCAAGCATGGATACCAGCAGCTCATGTTTTAGCTTAATATACATAATTGAATAGTTACCCAGAGAGTAATTATTACATTCTGCCCAAATCACCACTGCTTGTTCCTCAGAGACCTTGCCTCTGATAACAGCCCACACAGCCTGTACTGCCAGGACAGTGACATTTACAGAGGAGCCATTAACGAAGACAAAGTGCATATTATTACTGGCCTTAAACATTCTTGCAGAGGCTACAGCTACCGGAGTTGAAAGCAAGAAAATCAGAAAAAGAACACACAATACAGTCATAAGGAGAAATTGCATAGTTTTAGCCAGGAGGTGAGTTCTCCAAAGACCATGTTCCCGGGCCCACAGGAGTTTTATGTCCTGGCCACAAGGGCCATGACCTGCAGATCCAGAGCAGGCCACTGGTCCAGAGTCTTGTCTGTCTTTTCAAGGGGCCACAACATCTCAGGGTCTGAATATGTCACCCACAGGAGTCATTTGCCATGGAGCTGGAACTCTGTATATGGAAATGTGGCACTACTCTTCCGTGTTGTTAGCTCTCTGTATATAGATATATTGGACTCGTCTGCCATGTACAGAGCTCTATGTGCATGGATATGTTGAACTGATCTGCCACGTAGGTAGCTTTCTGTGTATGAACATATTGGACTTGTCTGCCATGCAGCTGGCTCTCTGTATATGGAAATGTTGGACTCCTCAGACATGTAGCCAACTCCCTGTGTATGAACATGTTGTACTCATCTGCCTTGCAGCTAGTACTCTATATATCAACATGTTGGAGTCACCTGCCATGTAGCTAAATCTCAATATATGGACAAGTTGGACTCATCTGCCATGAAGCTGATACTCTGTATATGAATATGCTGGACTTCTCTGCCATGTAGGTAGCTCTCAGTGTATGGACAGGTTGGACTCATCTGCCATGGAGCTAGAACTGTGTATATGTAAATGTGGCACTACACTGCCAAGCTGCTAGCTCTGTGTATGTGGACATATTGGACTTGTATGCCATGTAGCTAGTTTCCTGTGCATGGATATGTTGGACTGATCAGCCATGGATGTAGTTCTCTGTACATGAACATGTAGGACTTGTCTGCTATGTAGCTAGATCTCTGTATATGGATATGTTGGACTCACCAGCCATGTAGCCAGATGTCCCTGCATGAACATGTTGAACTCATCTGCCTTGTAGCTTGTCCACTATATATACACATGTTGGACTCATCTGTCATGTAGCTAAATCTCAATATATGGTCATGTTGGACTCATCTGCCATGTAGCTAGTACTCTGTATATGAACATGTTGGACTTCTCTGCCATGTAGATAGCTGTCAATATATGGACACATTGGACTCATCTGCCACGGAGCTACAACTGTGTTTATGTAAATGTGGCACTACTCTGCAATGTTGCTAGCTCTGTGTATATGGACATATTGGACTAGTCTTCTTTGTAGCTAGCTCTCTGTTCATGGATATGTTGGACTGATCTGCTATGTGGGTGGCTCTCTGTATGTGAACATGTTGGACTTGTCTGCCATGTAGCTAGATTTCTATATATGGATATGTTGGACTCATCAGAAATGTAGCCAGCTCTCTCTTCATGAAGATACTGGACTCATCTGCCTTGTAGCTAGCCCTCTATATATACACATGTTGGACACATCTGCCATGTAGCTAAATCTCAATATATGGGCATGTTGGACTCATCTGCCATGTAGCTAATACTCTGTATGTGGCATGTTGTAGTTCACAGCCATGTAGCTAGCTCCCAGTATACGGACACGTTGGACTCATCTGCCATTGAGCCAGAACTGTGTATATGAAAATGTGGCACTACTCTGCCGTGTGGCTAACTCTGTGTACATGGACTTATTGGACTTGTCTGCCATGTAGCTAGCTCTCTGAGCATGGATATGTTGGACTGATCTGCCATGTAGGTAGCTCTCTGAATATGAACATATTAGACTTGTCTGCCATGTAGCTAGATCTCTGTATATGGATATGTTGGACTCATCATCCATGTAGCCAGCTCTCTCTGCATGAACATGTTGGACTCATCTTCCTTGTAGCTAGTCCTCTAAATAAACACGTAAGACTCATCTGTCATGTAGCTAAATCTCAGTATATTGACATGTTGGACGCTTCTGCCATGTAGCTAGTACTCTGTATATGGACATGTTAGACTGTTCTGCCATGTAGCTAGCTCTAAGTATATGGACATGTTGGACTCATCTGCCATGGAGCTAGATCTCTGTATATGGAAATGTGGCACTGCTCTGCCATGTTGCTAGCTCTGTGTATATGAACATATTGGACTCGTCTGACTTGTAGCTAGCTCTCTGTGCATGGATATGTGGGACTGATCTGCCATGTAGGTAGCTCTCTGTGTATGAATATATTGGTTTTGTCTGCCATGTAGCTAGATCTCTGTTTATGGATATGTTGGACTAATCATCCATGTAGCCAGCTCTCTCTGCATGAACATGCTGGACTCATCTTCCTTGTAGCTAGTCCTCTATATAAACACATGTTGGACTCATCTGCCATGTAGCTAAATCTCAATATATGGACATGTTGAACTCATCTGCCATGTAGCTGATACTCTGTATATGACCATGTTGGACTCATCAACAATGGAGATAGAACACTGTATATGGAAATGTGGCTCTACTCTACCGTGTTGCTAGCTCTATGTATATGGACATATTGGACTCATCTGCCATGTAGCTAACTCTCTGTGCTTGAATATATTGGACTGATCTGCCATGTAGGTAGCTCTCTGAATATGAACATATTGGACTTGTATGCCATGTAGCTAGATCTCTGTATATGGATATCTTGGACTCCTCAGCCATGTAGCCAGGTCTCTCTGCATGAACATGTTGGACTCATCTGCCTTGTAGCTATTCCTCTATATAAACACATGTTGGACTCATCAGCCATGTAGCTAAATCTCAATATATGGACATGTTGAACTCATCTGCCATGTAGCTAATACTCTATATATGGACATGTTGGACTTCTCTGCCATGTAGCTAGCTCTCAGTACACGGACACGTTGGACTCATCAGCAATGGAACTAAAACTTTGTATATGGAAATGTAGCACTACTCTGCCGTACAGCTAGCTCTGTGTATATAGACATATTGGACTCATCTGCTATGTTGCTAACTCTCTGTGCATTCATATGTTGGATGATCTGCCATGTAGGTAGTGCTCTTTATATAGACATGTTGGACTTCTCTGCCAGGGAGCTAGTACTCTGTATATGGACATGTTGGACTTCTATGCCATGTAGCTAGTTCTCAGTATATGGACACATTGCACTCATCTTCCATGGAGCTAGAACTCTCTTTATGGAAATGTGCCACTAATCTGCCATATTTCTAGCTTTGTGTATATGGACATATTGGACTCATCTGCCACGTAGTTAATTCTCCATATATGGCATGTTGTACTTCTCTCTCATGTAGCTAGCTCTTAGTATATGGACCCGTTGGACTCATCTACCATGGAGCTAGAACTGTGTATATGAAAATTTGAAACTACTCTGCCATGTTGCTTGCTCTGTGTATATGGACATATTGGACCCATCTGCCATGTAGCTAGCTCTCTGTGCAAGGATATGTAGGACTGATCTGCCATGTAGGTAGCTCTCTGTATGTGAACATATTGGACTTGTCTACCATGTAGCTAGATTTCTGTATATGGATATGTTGGACTCATCAGCCAAATAGCCAGCTCTCTCTGCATGAACATGTTGGACTTATCTGCCTTGTAGCTAATCCTCTATATAAACACATGTTGGACTCATCTGCCGTGTAGCTAAATCTCAGTATATGGACATGTTGGACTCATCTGCCATGTAGCTAGTACTCTTTATATGGACATATTGGACTTCTCTGCCATGTAGCCAGCTCTCAGTATATGGACACATTGTACTCATCTGCCATGTAGCTAGAACTCTGTATATGGAAATGCGGCACTACTCTGCCATGGCCCTAGCTCTCTTTATAGGGACATTTTAGTCTCGTCTGACAAGTAGCTAGCTCTCTGTGTATGGATATGTTGGA
>NW_006409131.1:293362-295087 GCF_000296735.1 Chrysochloris asiatica
TTGGACTCATCTGCATTGTAGCCAGTCCTCTATATATACACATGTTGTACTCATCTGAAATGTAGCTAAATCTCAGTATAAGGACACGTTGTACTCATCTACCATGGAGCTAGAACTCTGTATATGGAATTGTGGCACTACTCTGCCGTGTTGCTAGATCTGTGTACATGGACATATTGGACTCATGTGCCATGTAGCAAGCTCTCTGTGCATGGTTATGTTGGACTGATCTGCCATGTAGTTAGCTCTCTGTGAACATGTTGGACTAGTCTGCCATGAAGCTAGATCTCTGTGTATGGATATGTTGGACTCATCAGCCTTGTAGACATCTCTATCTGCTTGAAGATGTTGGACTCAACTGCCTTGTAGCTAGTCCTCTATATATGCACATTTTGGAGTCATCTGCAATGTAGTAAAATTTCAGTATATGTACATGTTGGACTCATCTGCCATGTAGATATTACTCTTTGTATGAACATGTTGGATTTCTATGCCATGTAGCTAGCTCTCAATATTTGGACACGTTGCACTCATCTAATATGTAGCTAGAACTCTGTATATGAAAATGTTGCACTACTATGCCATGTCGCTCGCTCTCTGAAAATGACATTTTGGATTTGTCTACCATGTAGCTACCTCTCTGTGCATGGATATGTTAGACTGATCTGCCATGTAGGTACCTCTCTTTGTATGAACATGTTGGACTTTTCTGCCATATAACTACTTCTCTGTATATGGATATGTTGGACTCATCATCCATGTAGCCAGCTTTCTCTGCATGAACATATTGGACTCATCTGCATTGGAGCTAGTCCTCTATATATACACATGATGGACTCATCTGCCATTTAGCTAAACCTCATTATGTGGACATGTTTTACTCATCTGCCATGTAGCTAGTACTCTTTATATGGACATGTTGGGCTTCTATGTCATGTAGGTAGCTCTCAGTATATGGACACATTGGACTCATCTGTCTTGTAGCTAGAACTCTGTATATGGAAATTTTGCACTATTATGCCATGTCGCTCGCTCTCTGAAAATGGACATTTTGGATTTGTCTACCATGTAGCTAGCTCTCTGTGCATGGATATGTTGATCTGATATGCCATGTAGGTAGCTATCTGTATATGAACATGTTAAACTTTTCTTCCATATAGCTAGATCAGCCTATATGGATATGTTGGACTCATCTGTCATGTAGCCAGTTCTCTCTGCATGAACATGTTGGACTCATCTGCCTTGTAGCCAGTCCTCTATATATACACATGTTGGACACATCTGCCATGTAGCTAAAACTCAGTATATGGACATGTTGGACTAATCTGCTATGTAGCTATTACTCTGTATATGGATATGTTGGACTTCTCTGTCATGTAGCTAGCTCTCAGTATATGGACACGTTGGAGTCAACTGCCATGGAGCTAGAACTAAGTATATGGAAATGTGGCACTACTCTGCCATGTAGCTAGCTCTCTGAATTTGTACATATTGGATTTGTTTGCCATGTAGCTAGCTCTCTGTACATGGATATGTTGGACTGATCTGCTATTTAGGTCGCTCTATGTATATGAAAATATTGGACTTGTCTGCCATGTAGCTAGTTCTCAGTATATGGACATGTTGGATTCATTTGCCTTGTAGCTAGCCCTCTAAATATACACATGTTGGACTCATCTGCCATGTAGCTAACTCTCAGTATATGGACATGTTGGACTCATCTGC
>NW_006409131.1:295187-310351 GCF_000296735.1 Chrysochloris asiatica
GACTCATCTGCCATGTAGCTAACTCTCAGTATATGGACATGTTGGACTCATCTGCCATGTAGCTAGTACTCTGTATATGGACATGTTGGATTCATGTGCCATGTAGCTAGAATTCTGAGGGTGGAAATATTGCACTGCTCTGCCATATAGCTAGTTCTCTGTATAAGGACATTTTGGACTCGTTTGCCTTGTAGTTAGCTCTCTGTACATGGATATGTTTTACTGATCTGCCTTTTCGGTAGCTCTCTGTATATGAAGTTATTGGACTTCTCTACCATGTAGCTAGCTCTCTGTATATGGACATGTTGGACTCATCAGTCATGTCGTCAGCTCTCTTTTTATGAACATGTTGGACTCATCTGCCTTGTTGCTAGCCCTCTAAATATACACATGTTGGATTCATCTGTCATGTAGCTAATTCTCAGTATATGGACATGTTGGAATAATCTGCCCTGTAGCTAGAACTCTGAATATGGGCATGTAGGACTACTCTGCCATGTACTTAGCTCTCAGTATTTGGACACGTTGGACTCATCTGACATGCAGCTAGAATTCTGTATATGGAAATGTTGCACTACTCTGCCATGTAACTAGCTCTCTGTATATGGACACCTTGGATTCATCTGCCATGGAGCGAGAACTCTGTATATGGAAATGTTGCACTACTCTGCCATGTAGATAGTTCAGTGTACATGGATAAGTTGGACTTATCTGCCATGTAGGGAGCTCTTTGTACATGAACATATTGGACTTGTCTGCCATGTAGCTATCTCTCAGTATATGGACATGTTGGACTCATTAGCCATGTATTCTGTGTATGAACATCTTTGATTCATTGCATTGTTATGAGCTCTCTAAATATACACATGTTGGACTACTCTGCCATATAGCTAGCTCTCAGTATATGGACATGTTGGACTCATCTGCCATACAGCTAGTACTCTGTATATGGAATTGATGCACTACTCTGCCAAGTAGCTACCTCTCTATATATGGACATTTTGGACTCACCTGCCATGTAGTTAGCTCTCTTTACATGGATATGTTGGACTGATCTGATATGTAGGTTGCTGTTTGTATATGAAGATATTGGGCTCATCTTCCATGTAGCTAACTCTCAGTATACGGACATTTTGGACTAATCTATCATGTAGCTAATACTCTGTATATGGAAAAGCTGCACTTCTCTGCCATGTAGCTAGCTCTCTGTATATGGACACGTTGGACTCATCTGCCATGTAGCTAGAAGTCTGTATATGGATATTTTGCACTACTCTGCCATGTATCTAGCTCTCTGTATATGGACATGTTGAACTCATCAGCAATGTAGCCACCTCTCACTGTACAAACATGTTGAACTCATCTGCCTTGTAGCTAGTCCTCTATCTATATATATACACATGTTGTACTCATCTGCCATGTGGCTAACTCTCAGTATATGGGCATGTTGGACTCATCTGCCATGTAGCTAGAATTCTGTATATGGAAATGTTGCACTACTCTGCCATGTAGCTAGTTTTCTGTATATGGACATGTTGTACTTATCTGGAAAGGAGCTAGAAGTCTGTATATGGATATGTTGCATTACTTTGCCATGTAACTAGCTCTCAGTATATGGACACGTTAGACTCATCATCCATGTAGCTAGAACTCTGTATGTGGAAATGTTGCACTACTCTGCGATGTAAGTAACTCTATGGATATGGACATTTTGGAATCATCAGTCATGTAGCTAGCTGTCTGTACATGGATATATTGGACTGATCTACAATGTAGGTAACTCTCTGTATACGAAGATATTGGACTTGTCTGTCATGTTCCTAGTTTTAAGTATATGGACATGTTGGATTCATTAGTCATGTCGCAAGCTTTCTCTGTGTGAACATGTTGCACTCATCTGCCTTGTAGCTAGCTCTCTAAATATACACGTGTTGGACTTATCTGCCATGTAGCTAACTCTCAGTATATGGACATGTTGGACTCATTTGCCATGGAGCTACTACTCTGTATATGGATATGTTTGACTACTCTACCAAGTAGCCTGCTTTCTCTATGTGGACACGTTGGACTCATCTGCCATGAAGCTAGAACTCTGTATATGGAAAATTTGCACCATTCTGCCATGTAGCTTGCTCTCTGTTTATGGACATTTTGGACTCATCTGCCATGTAGCTAGCTATCTGTGCATGAATATATTGTACTGATCTGCCATGTAAGGAGCTCTCTGTATATGAACATGTTGGACTTTTCTGCCATGTAGCTAACTCTCTGTATACAGACATGTGGGACTCATGAGCCATATAGACAGCTCCCTCCATAAGAACATGTTGGCATCATCTGCCTTGTAGCTAGCACTCTATAAATACATGTTTGACTCATTAGCCATGTAGTCAGCTGTCTATACATGAATATGTTGGACTCATCTGCCTTATAGTTAGTTCTCTAAAATATACACATGTTGGACTCATCTGCCATGTAGCTAATTCTCAGTATGTGGATAAGTTGGAATTCTCTGCCATGTAGATACTGCTCTGTATATGGACATGTTGGACTACTCTGACATGTAGCTAGCTCTCAGTTTATGGACACGTTGGACTCGTCTGCCATGTGGCTAGCTCTCTGTGCATGGATATGTTTGAATGATATGGCATGAAGGTATAGGAACTCTTTATAGGAACATATTGGACTTGTCTGCCATGTAGCTAACTCTCTGTATATGGACATGTAGGACTCATCAGTCATGTAGCCATCTCTCTCTGTATGAACATGTTGCACTCATCTGTCTTATAGCTAGTCCCTTATATATACAAAAGATGGACTCATCTGTCTTATAGAATACTCTAAGTATATGGACTTGTTGGACTCATCTGCCATGTAGCTAGTACTCTTTATATGGACATGTTGGACTCATCTGCTATGTAGATAGTGCTCTGTATATGGATATGTTGCCCTACTCTGCCATGCAGCAAGCTCTCTGTATATGGACATTTTGAACTCATCTGCCATGTAGGTAGCTCTCTGTGCATGGATATGTTGGAGTGATCTGCCATGTAGGTAGCTCTCTGTATATGAACATATTGGACTCATCAGCCATCAGCTAGCTCTCTCTGTATGAACATGTTGGACTCATCTGCCTTGTAGCTAGTCATCTATATATACACATGTTGGATTAATCAGCCATGTAGCCAGGCCTCTCTGTATGAACATATTGGACTCATCTGCCTTTTAGCTAGTCCTCTATATATACACATGCTGGACTTATATGCCATGTGGCTAACTCTCAGTATATGGACATGTTGGGCTCATCTGCCATGTCGCTAGAATTCTGTATATGAAAATGTTGGACTACTCTGCCATGTAGCTACGTCTCTCTATATTGAAAATTTGGACTCATCTGCCATGTAGCTTGCTCTCTGTGCCTGGATATGTTGGACTGATATGCCATGTAGGTAGCTCTCTGTATATGAACATATTGGACTTATCTGCCATATAGCTAGCTCTCTGTATATGGACATGTTGCACTTATCAGCCATGTAGCCAGTTCTCACTGTATGAACATGTTGAACTCAAGTACCTTGTAGCTAGTCCTCTATATATACACATGTTAGACTCATCTGCCATGTACCTAACTCTCAGTATATGGACATGTTGGACTCATCTGCCATGTAGCTAGTACTCCGCATATGGACATGTTGGATTACTCTGCCATGTAGTAAGCTCTCAGTATATGGACACATTGATATCATTTGACATGCAGCTAGAACTCTGCATATGGTAATGTTGCACTACTCTGCCATGTATCTAGCTCTTTGTATATGGACACGTTGGACTCATCTGCCATGGAGCGAAAACTCTGTATATGGAAAAGTTGCACTACTCTGCCATGTAGCTAGTTCAGTGTACTACTCTGAACTGCCATGTAGGTAGCTCTCTGTACATGAACATATTGGACTTGTCAGCCATGTATCTATCTCTTAGTATATGCCCATGTTTGACTCATCAGCCATGTAGCCAGCTGTATGTGTATGAATGTGTTGGATTCATCTTCCTTGTTACGAGCCCTCTAAATAAATACATTTTGGCTCATCTGCCATGTAGCTATTACTCTGTATATGGACATGTTGGACTACTCTGCCATGTAGGTAGAACTCTGTATATGGAAATGTTGCACTACTCTGCCATATAACTAGCTCTGTGTATATGAACAATTTGGGTCGTCTTGCTACCTGTCTGTAAATATATATGTTGGACTGATCTGCCATGTAGGTAGGTCTCTGTATAAAAATATATTGGGCTTGTCTGTAGTATAGCTAGTTCTCAGTATATGGACATATTGGACTCATCAGCCATGTAGACAACTCTCTGTGTATAAATATGTTGGACTCATCTGCCTTTTTTCGAGCCCTCTAAATATACACATGATGGACTCATCTGCCATGTAGTTAACTCTTAGAATATGGACATGTTGGACTCATCTGACTTGTAGCTAGCTCTCAGCACATGGACATGTTGGACTCATCTGCCATGTAGCTAGAATTCTGAATGTGGAAATATTGCACTGCTCTGCCATATAGCTAGCTCTCTGTATAAGGACATTTTGGATTTGTCTGCCTTTTAGCTACCTCTCTGTACATGGATATGTTGGACTGATTTGCCTTTTAGGTGGCCCTTGTATATAAAGTTATTGGATTTCTGTACCAAGTAGCTAGCTCTCTGTACATGGATATGTTGGACGCATCAATCATGTCATCAGCTCTCTGTGTATGAACATGTTAGAATCATCTGCCTTCTTGCTAGCCCTCTAAATATACACATGTTGGATTCATCTGCCATGAGCTAACACTCAGTATAGGACATGTTAGACTCATCTGCCATGTAGCTAGTACTCTGTATATGGAAATGTTGCACTACCTGCCATGTAATTAGCTCTCTGTATATGGATAATTTGGACTCATCTGCCATGGAAACAGAATTCTGTATATGGAAATGTTGCACTACCTGCCATGTAATTAGCTCTCTGTATATGGATAATTTGGACTCATCTGCCATGGAAACAGAATTCTGTATATGGAAATGTTGCACGACTCTGCCATATAGCTAGTTCAGTGTACATGGATATGTTGGACTGATCTGCAATGTAGGTAGCTCTCTGTACATGAACATATTGGACTTGTCTGTCATGTAGCAATCTCTCAGTATATGGACATGTTGGATTCATCAGCCATGTAGCCAGCTGTCTGTGTATGAACATTTTGGATTCATCTACCTTGTTACAAGCTCTCTAAATGTACACATGTTGGACTAATCTGCCATGTAGCTAGTACTCTGTATATGGACATGTTGGACTACTCTCCATGTAGCTAGATCTCAGTATATGGACACGTTGGACTTATCTGACATGCATCTAGAACTCCGTATATGGAAATGTTACACTACTCTGCCATGTAGCTTGTTCAGTATACATGGTCATCTTGGACTGATCTGCCATGTAGGTAGCTCTGTGTACATGAACATATTGGATTAGTCTGCTATACAGCTATGTCTCAGTATATGGACATGTTGGACTCTTCAGCCATGTAGCCAGCTCTCTGAGTATGAACATGTTGGATTCATCTGCCTTGTTACGAGCTCTCTAAATATACACATGTTGGACTCATCTGCCATGTAGCTAACTCTCAGTATAGGGACATGTTGGACTCATTTGCCATGTAGTAAGTACTCTGTATATGGACATGTTGGACTCATCTGCCATGTAGTTTGAACTCTGTACATGGATATGTTGGACTGATCTGATATGTAGGTTGCGCACTGTATAGGAAGATATTGGAATCATCTGCCATGTAGATAAATCTCAGTATATGGACATGTTGGACTAATCTTCCATGTAGCTAGTTTTCTGTATGTGGACATGTTGGACTACTCTGCCATTAATCTAGCTCTCAGTATATGCACACGTTGGACTCATCTCCCATGTAGCTGGAACTCTGTATATGGAAATGTTGCAATACACTGCCAAGTAGCTAGCTCTCTATATATGGACACGTTAGATTCATCTGCCATGTAGCTAGAACACTGTATATGGAAATGTTGCATTACTCTGCCATGCAGCTACCTTTATGTGTATGGACATTTTGGACTCCTTTGACATGTAGCTTGCTCATTGTACATTGATATGTTGGACTGATCTTCTATGTAGGTATTCTATGTTTATGAAGATATTGGACTTCTCTACCATAAAGCTATGCCTCTAAATATACACATATTGGACTCATCTGTCACTTAGCTAACTCGCAGTGATGGATATGATGGATTCATTTGCCATGTAGCTAGAACACTGTATATGGAAATGTTGCATTACACTTCCATGTAGCTATATCTCTGTATATAGACATTTTGGATTCGTTTGACATGTAGCTTTCTCTCTGTACATGGATATGTTGGACTGATCTGCTATGTAGGTATTCTATGTATATGAAGATATTGGACTTCTCTGCCATGTAGTTAGCCCTGTAAATATACACATGTTGGACTCATCTGCCACATAGCTGACTCACAGTATATGGACATGTTGGACTCATCATCCATGTAGCTAGAACTCTGTACATGGAAATGTTGCACTACTCTGCAAAATAACTAGCTCTCTGGATATGGACATTTTGGATTCGTTGGCCATGTACATCTCTGTACATGGATATGTTGGACTGATCTGCTATGTATATAGCTCTCTGTATATGAAGATATTGGACTTGTCTGATATGTTGCTAGCTCTCAGTATATGGACATGTTGGACTCATCTGCCTATTATCTAGCTCTCTAAATATACACATGTTTGACTCATCTGCCATGTAGCTAACTCTCAGTATATGAACATGTTGTACTCATCTGCCATGTAGCTAGTACTCTGTATATGGACATGTTTGACTACTCTGCCGTGTAGCCTGGTTTCTGTATATGGACACGTTGCACTCATCTGCCATGTAGCTAGAACTCTGTATATGGAAATTTTGCACTATTCTGCCATGTAGCTCGCTCTCTGTGTATGGACATTTTGGACTCGTATGCCATGTAGCTACCTCTCTGTGCTTGGGTATGTTGTGCTGATCTACCATGTAAGTAGCTCTCTGTATATGAATATATTGGACTTTTCTTCCATGTACCTAACTCTCTGTATAAGGACATGTGCGACTCATCAGCCATGTAGCCAGCTCTCTCCATATGAACATGTTGGACTCATCTGCCTAGTAGCTAGTCCTCTATATATACCCATGTTGGACTCATCAGCCATTTATTCAGCTCTCTCTGTATGAACATGTTGGACTCATCTGCCTTGTAGCTAGTCCTCTAAATATACACATGTTGGACTCATCTGCCTTGTAGATAGTGCTCTTTATATGGACATGTTGGACTACTCTGCCATGTAGCTAGCTCTCAGTATATGGACACTTTGGACTCATCTGTCATGTAGCTAGAACTCTGTATATGGAAAGGTTGCACTACTCTGCCGTGCAGCTCAATCTCTGTATATGGATATTTTGGACTTGTCTGCCATGTACCTAGCTCTCTGTGCATGGATATGTTGGACTGATCTGCTATGTAGGTATTCTACATATATGAAGATATTGGACTTCTCTGTCATGTATCTAGCCCTCTAAATATACACATGTTGGACTAATCTGCCACTTAGCTAACGCCCAGTATATGGATATGTTGGACTCATCTGCCATGTAGCTAGAACACTGTATATGGAAATGTTGCACTACTCTGCGATGTAACTAACTTTCTGGATATGGACATTTTGCACTCGTCGGCCATGCAGCTAGCTCTCTGTACATGGATATGTTGGACTGATCTGTTATGTAGATAGCTCTCTGTATATTAAGATATTGGGCTTGTCTGCCATGTTGCTAGCTCTCAATATATGGACATGTTGGACTCAGTAGCCATGTAGCAAGCTCTCTGTGTGTGAACATGTTGGACTCATCTGCCATGTAGCTAGTACTCTGTATATGGACATGTTTGACTACTCTGCCGTGTAGATTATTTTCAGTATATGGACACATTGGACTCATCTGCTTTGTAGCTAGAACTTTGTATATGGAAAATTTGCTCTATTCTGCCATGTAGCTCGCTCTCTGTATATGGACATTTTGTACTTGTCTGCCATGCAGCTAGCTCTCTGTGCATGGATATGTTATACTGCTATGCCATGTAAGTAGCTCTCTGTATGTGAACATATTGGACTTTTCTTACATGTAGCTAACTCTCTGTATACGGACTTGTGAGACTCATCAGCCATGTAGCCAACTCTCTCCATATGAACATGTTGGACTCATCTGCCTTGTAGCTAGACCTCTATATATACACATGTTGGACTCATCAGCCATGTAGGCAACTCTCTCTGCATTAACATGTTGGACCCATCTGCCTTGTAACTAGTCCTCCAAATTTACACATGTTGGTCTCTTCTGACCTGTAGCTAATTCTCACTATATGGACATTTTGGGCTCATCTGCCATGTAGCTAGTGCTCTGTATATGGACATGTTGGACTACTCTACCATGTAGCTAGCTTTCAGTATATGGACACGTTGGACTCATCTGCCATGTAGCTAGAACTCTGTATATGGAAAGGTTGTACAACTCTGCCAAGCAGCTAATTCTCTGCATATGGACATTTTGGACTTGTCTGCCATGTAGTTAGCTCTTTGTGCATGAATATGTTGGACTGATCTGCCATGTTGGTAGCTCTCTGTATACGAATATATTGGACTTGACTTCCATGTAGCTAGCTGTCTATATATGTACATATTGGACTCATCAGACATGCAGCCATCTCTCTCTGTATGAACATGATGGACTCATCTGCCTTGTAGCTAGTCTTCAATATATACACATGTTGGACTAATCAGCCATGTAGCAAGTCTGTCTGTTTGAACATGTTGGACTCATCTGCCTTGTAGGTAATCCTCTATAAATACATATGTTGGAATCCTCTTCCATGTAGCATACTCTCAGTATATGGACATGTTTGACTCATCTGCCATGTAGCTAGTACTCTGTATATGTACATGTTGGACTACTCTACCATCTAGCTAGCTCTCAGTATATGGACATAAGGGATTCATCAGCCATGAAGCCAGGTCTCTTTGTGTGAGCATGTTGAACGGCATCTGACATTTATCTACTCCTCTATATATAAACATGTTGGACTCATCTGCCATGTAGCTTACTCTCAGTATATGAAAATGCTGCACTCATCTGCCATGTAACTAGAACTCTGTATATGAAAATATTGGACTACTCTGCCATGTAGCTAGGTCTCTCTACATGGAAATTTTGGACTCCTCTGACATGTAGCTTGATCTCTGTGACTGGTTATGTTGTACATATATGCCATGTATATAGTTTGCTGCATATGAACATATTGGACTTGTCTGCCATATAGCTAGCACTCTGTATATGGACATGTTGGATTCATCAGCCATGTAGCCAGCTCTCTCTGTATCAACATGTTGAACTCATCTGCCTTGCAGCTAGCTCTTTAAATATACACATGTTGGATTAATCTGCCATGTAACTAACTCTCAGTATATGGACATGCTGGACTCATCTGTCCTGTAGCTAGAACTCTGTATATGGAAATGTTGCACTACTCTGAAATGTAGCTACCTCTCTGTATATGGATATTTTAGACTCATCTGCCATGTAGCTATCTCTCTGTACAAGGATATGTTGGAATGCTCTGCCATGTAGCTAGCTATCTGAGTATTAACATCTTGGACTCATTTGCCTTTTTCTAGCCCTCTAAATATACACATGTTGGAGTTATCTGACATGTAGCTAACTCTCAGTTTATGGACATGTTGGACTCATCCGCCATGAAGCTAGTACTCTATATGGACATGTTAGACTACTCTGCCATGTAGCTATTTCTCAGTATATGGACACATTGGACTACTCTGCCATGTAACTACAACTCTGTATAGGGAAATGTTGCACTACTCTGCCATATAGTTAGCTCTCTGTGTATGGACACCTTTGACTCATCTGACATGTAGCTTGAACACTCTATGTGGAAATGTTGCACAACTCTGACATGTAGCTTGCTCTCTCTATATGGCCATTTTGGACTCGTTTTCCATGTAGCTAGCTCTCTGTACATGGATATGTTGGACTGCTCTGATATGCAAGTTGCTCTCTGTTTATGAAGATACTAGACTCATTGCCCATGTATATAACTCTCAGTATATGGACATGTTGGACTAATCTGCCATGTAGCTAGTACACTGTAAATGGACATGTTGGATTACTCTGCCATTTATCTAGCTCTCAGGATATGCACACGTTGGACTCATCTGCCATGTAGCTATAACTCTGTATATGGAAATGCTGCATTACTCTGCCATGTAGCTAGCTCTGTGTATATGGACACGATAGACTCATCTGCCATGTCGCTAGAACACTGTATATGGAAATGTTGCATTACTCTGCCATGTAGCTATCTCTCTGTATATGGACATTTTGTACTCTTTTGCCCTGCAGCTGGCTCTCTGTACATGAACATGTTGGACTCATCCGCTATGTAGGTATTCTATGTATATGAAGAAACTGTACTTCTCTGCCATGGAGCTAGCCCTCTAAATAAACACCTTTTGGACTCATCTACGTAACTAACTCCCAGTATATGGACATTTTGTACACATCTGCCATGTAACTAGAACTCTGTATATGAAACTGTTCAGTACTCTGCCATTTACCTAACTCACAATATATGGACATGTTGGATTCATTAGCCATGTAGCTACATCTCTATATATGGAAATGGTGCACTACTCTGAGAAGTAACTAACTCTCTGGATATGGACATTTTGGACTCGTCTGCCATGTAGCTAGCTCTCTGTGCATGGATATGCTGGACTGATCTGCTATGTAGATAAATCTCTGTATATGAAGATATTGGACTTGTCTGCCATGTTGCTAGCTCTCAGTATATGGACATGTTGGACTCATTAGCCATGTAGCAAGCTCTCTGTGTGTGAACATGTTGGACTCATCTGCCTTGTAACTAGCTCCCTAAATATACACATTTTGGACTTATCTGCCACATAGCTAATTCTCATTATAAGGACATGTTGGACTCATTTGCATGTACCTAGTACTATGTATATGGACATGTTTGATTACTCTACCATGTAGCTTAAGGAGCTCTGGTAGCGTACTGGTTACGAATTGGGCTGCAAACCTTAAGGTCAGCGGTTCGAAACTACCAGCCACTTCAGTGGAGAAAGCTGTGGCTTTGTAGTCCCGTAAAGATGTACACACTTGGAAACCCTGTACAGGGTCTCTATGGGTCGGAATCGACTCAACGGCACTTAACAACAACAACCATGTAGCTTGGTTTCTGTATATGGACATGTGGCACATATCTGCCATGTAGCTAGAACTTTGTATAAGAAAATTTTGCACTATTCTGCCATGTAGCTCGCTCTCTGTGTATGGACATTTTGGACTCGTCTGCCATGTAGCAAGCTCTCTGTGCATGGAAATGTTGTACTGATCTGCCATGTAAGTAGCTCTCGGTATATGAATATATTGGACTTTTCTGCCATGTAGCTAACTCTCTGTATAAAGACATGTGGGACTCATCAGCCATGTAGACAGCTCTCTCCATATGAACATGTTGGACTCATCTGCCTTGTAGCTAGCCCTCTATATATACCCATGTTGGACTCATCAGCCATTTATCCAGCTCTCTCTGTATGAACATGTTGGACTCATCTGCCTTGTAGCTAGTCCTCTAAATATACACATGCTGGATTCATCTGCCATGTAGATAGTGCTCTGTATATGGACATGTTGGACTACTCTGCCATGTAGCTAGCTCTCAGTATATGGACACGTTGGGCTCATCTGCCATGTAGCTAGAACTCTGTATATGGAAAGGTTGCACTACTCTGCCATGCAGCTAGATCTCTGTATATGGACATTTTTGACTCGTCTGCCATGTGCCTAGCTCTCTGTGCTTGGATATGTTGGAATGATCTGCCATGTAGGTAGCTCTCTGTATACGAACATATTGTACATGTCTGCCATGTAGTTAGCTCTGTATATGGACATTTTGGACTCATTAGCCATGTAGCAAGCTCTCTGTGTGTGAACGTATTGGACTCATCTGCCTTGTAGCTAGCTCTCTAAATATACTCATGTTGAACTCATCTGCCACGTAGCTAACTCTCATTATATGAACATATTGGACTCATCTGCCATGTAGGTAGTACACTGTATATGGACATGTTTGACTTCTCTGCCGTGTAGCCTGCTTTCAGTATATGGACAGGTTCGACTCATTTGCCATTTAGCTAGAACTCTGTACATGGAAATTTTGCACTGTTCTGCCATGTAGCTCGCACTCTGTATATGGACATTTTGGACTCATTGGCCATGTAGCTAGCTCTCTGTATAAGGACATGTGGGACTCATCAGCCATGTAGACAGCTCTCTCCATATGAACATGTTGGACTCATCTGCCTTGTAGCTAGCCCTCTATATATACCCATGTTGGACTCATCAGCCATTTATCCAGCTCTCTCTGTATGAACATGTTGGACTCATCTGCCTTGTAGCTAGTCCTCTAAATATACACATGTTGGATTCATCTGCCATGTAGATAGCGCTCTGTATATGGAAAGGTTGCACTACTCTGCCATGCAGATAGATCTCTGTATATGGACATTTTTGACTCGTCTGCCATGTGCCTAGCTCTCTGTGCATGGATATGTTGGAATGATCTGCCATGTAGGTAGCTCTCTGTATACGAACTTATTGTACATGTATTCCATGTTGTTAGCTCTGTATATGGACATTTTGGACTCATTAGCCATGTAGCAAGCTCTCTGTGTGTGAACATATTGGACTCATCTGCCTTGTAGCTAGCTCTCTAAATATACTCATGTTGGACTCATCTGCCACGTAGCTAACTCTCATTATATGGACATGTTGGACTCATCTGCCATGTAGGTAGTACTCTGTATATGGACATGTTTGACTTATCTGCCGTGTAGCCTGCTTTCAGTATATGGACAGGTTGGACTCATCTGCCATTTAGCTAGAACTCTGTACATGGAAATTTTGCACTGTTCTGCCATGTAGCTCGCTCTCTGTATATGGACATTTTGGACTCATCGGCCATGTAGCTAGCTCTCTGCACATGGATGTGTTGTACTGATCTGGCATGTAAGTAGTTCACTGTATATGAACATATTGGACTTTTCTGCCATGTAGCTAACTCTGTATACGGACATGTGGCACTCATCAGTCATGTAGTTAGCCCTCTCCATATGAACATGTTGAACTCATCTGCCTTCTAGCTAGTCATCTGTATACACATGTTGGACTCATCAGCCATGTAGCCAGCTCTCTCTGTTTGAACATCTTGGACTCATCTGCCTTGTAGCTAGTCCTCTAAAGATACACATGTTGGACTCATCTGCCATGAAGCTAACTCTCAGTATATGGACATGTTGGACTCATCTGCCATGTAGCTAGTACTCTGTATATGGACATATTGGAACACTCTGCCATGTAGCTCAATCTCAGTATATGGACACATTGGACTCATCTTCCATGTAGCTAGAAATCTTTATATGAAAATATTGCACTACACTGCCATATAGCTAGCTCTCTGAATATGGATATTTTGGACTCTTATGCCATGTAGTTAGCTCTCTGTGCATTGATATGTTGGATGGATCTCCATGTAAATAGTTCTGTGAATATGATAGCATTGGACTTGTCTGCCATGTAACTAGCTCTCAGTATATAGACATGTTGGAGTCCTCAGCCATGAAGCCAACTCTCTATGTATGAAAATGTTGGACTCAACTGCTTTGTAACGAGCCCTCTAAGTAAACCCATGTTGGACTCATCTGCCATATAACTAGTTCTCAGTATATGGACATGCTGGACTCATCTTCCATGTACCTTCTATTCTGTATATGGACATGCTGGATTACTCTGCCATGTAGCTAGCTCTCAGTATATGGACACGTTGGAATCATCTACAATGTAACTCAAACTCTGTATATGGAAATGTTGCACTACTCTGCCATTTATCTAGCTCTCTGAATTTGGACATATTGGATTCGTCTGCCTTGCAGCTAGCTCTCTGTACATGGATATGTTGGACTGATCTGCCATGTAGGTAGCTCTCTGTATATGAGGATATGGGAGTCATCTGCCTTGTATCTAACTCTCCGTATATGTACATGTTGGAAACATCTCACCTGTAGATAATGCTGTTAGGGCTTTAGGGCTAGGGCAAGGGCTGTTAAGCCTTTAGGGCTAAGGCCAGGGCTAGGACGTTAGGGCTACGCTTAAGGCTAGGGCTTGGGCTAGGGCATTAGGGAAAGGGCTTTAGGGCTAGGGCTAGGACTGTTATAGTTTTAGGGCTAGGGCTAGGGCTGTTAAGGCTTTAGGGCTAGGGCTAGGGCTGTTAGGGCTTTAGGGCTAAGGCCAGGGCTAGGGGTTTAGGGCTAGGTTTTGGTCTAAGCCTAGGTCTAGGTCTGTTAGGGCTTTAGGGCTAGGTCTGATAGGGCTATAGGGCTAGTGCTAGGGCTGTTAGGGCTTTAGGTCTAGGGCTGTTAGGGATTTAGGACTAGGGCTAGGGCGAGGTCTGTTAGGGCTTTAGGGCTAGGGCTAGGACTAGGGCTGTTAGGTCTTTAGCGCTAGGGCTGTTAGGTCTTTAGGGCTAGGGCTAGGTCAGTTAGGCCTTTAGGGCTAGGGCTGTTAGAGCTTTAGGGCTTAGGCTAGGGTGTGGGCTGTTAGGGCTTTAGGGCTAGTGCTAGGACTGTTAGGGCTTTAGGGCTAGGGCTGTTAGGGCTTTAGGGCTAGTGCTAAGGCGAGGTCTGTTAGGGATTTAGGGCTAGGGCTAGGGCTGTTAGGACTTTAGGGCTAGGGCTTTTAGGGCTTTAGGGCTAAGGCTAGGGCGAGGGCTGTTAGGGCTTTAGGGCTAAGGCCAGGGATAGGACTTTATTGGTACGTTTAGGGCTAGGTCTAGGGGTAGGGCATTAGGGAAAGCGCTTTATGGCTAGGGTTAGGGCTGAAAGGCCTTTAGGACTAGGGCTATGGCTAGGACTGATAGGGCTTTAGGCCTAGGGCTAGGGCTAG
>NW_006409131.1:328748-330652 GCF_000296735.1 Chrysochloris asiatica
TAGGGCTTTAGGGCTAAATATAGGGCTAGGGCATTAGGGCAAGGGGTTAGAGCTGTTAGGGCTTTAGGGCTAAATATAAGGTTAGGGAATTAGGGCAAGGGCTTTAGGGCTAGGGCTATGTCTGTTAGGACATTACGTCTAGGGCTAGGGCTTTGGATGTTAGGGCTTTATGGCTAGTGCTAGGGCGAGGGCTGTTAGGGCTTTAGGGCTAGGGCTATGGCTAGGGCTTTAGTGGTAAGCCTAGGGCTAGGGCATTAGTGCAAGGGCTTTAGGGCTAGGGCTATGACTATGGCTGATAGGGCTTTAGAGCTAGGCTTAGGGCTGTTAGGGCTTTAGGGCTAGGTCTAGGTCTAAGGCTAGGGCTGATAGGGCTTTAGGGCTACGGTTAGGGCTAGGGCTAGGACTTATAGGGTTTTGGGGCTTGGGTTAGCGCTAGGGGTTATAGGGCTTTAGGGCTAGGGTTAGGGCTAGAGCTGTTAGTGCTTTAGGGCTAGGACTAGGGCTAGGGCTCTTAGGGCTTTAGGGTAAGGCCAGGTATAGGTCTTTAGGGGTACGTTTAGGGCTAGGTCTAGGGATAGAGCATTAGGGAAAGCGCTTTATGGCTAGGTCTAGAGCTGTAAGGCCTTTAGGACTAGGGCTAGGTCTAGGGCTGATAGGGCTTTAGGGCTAGGGCTAGGGCTAGAGCTTATAGGTCTTTAGGGCTAGGGCTATGGCTAGAGCTGTTAGGGCTTTATCTCTAGGGCTAAGGCTGTTAGGGCTTTAGGACTAGGGCTAAGGATAGGGCTTTAGGGCTAAATATAGGTTTAGGGCATTAGGGCAAGGGCTTTAGGTCTAGGGCTATGGCTGTTAGGCCATTAGGGCTAGGGCTAGGGCTAGGGCTCTTAGGGCTTTATAGATAGGGCTAGGGATCTTTGGGCTTTAAGGCTAATGGGTAGGGCTATGGTTGTTAGCAAGTTAGGGATAGGGATTGGGCTGGTAGGTCTTTAGGGCTAGGGCTAGGTCTGTTACAGATTTAGGGCTAGGGCTAGATCTGTTAGGGCTTTAGGTCTAGGGCTGTTAGGGCTTTAGGTCTAAGGCTAAGGCGAGGGCTGTTAGGGCTTTAAGGCTAGGGCTAGGTCTGTTAGGGCTTTATGGCTAGGGATAGGTCTCTTAGGGCTTTTGGGCTAGGGCTTGGGCTAGGGTGATTAGGGCTTTTGGGGTAGGTCTAGGGCTAGGGCTGTTAGGGCTTTAGGGCTAGGTCTAGGGCTGATAGGGCTTTAGGGCTAGGGCTAGGGCTAGAGCTTATAGGGCTTTAGGGCTAGGCTAGGGCTAGAGCTGTTAAGGCTTTAACTCTAGGGCTAAGGCTGTTAAGGCTTTAGGGCTAGAGCTAAGCATAGGGCTTTAGGGCTAAATATAGGGTTAGGGCATTAGGGCAAGGGCTTTAGGCCTAAGGCTATGTCTGTTAGGACATTAAGTCTAGGGCTAGGGCTAGGGCTGTTAACGCTTTAGAACTAGGGCTGTTAGGGCTTTAGGGTTAGTTCTAGGGATGTTATGGCTTTAGAGCTAGGTCTAGGGATGTTAGGGCTTCAGGACTAGTGCTAGAGCTGATAGGGATTTAGGACTAGGGCTAAGGCTAGGGTTAGGGCTAGGGTTGTTAGGGATTTAGGACTAGGATTCTTAGGGCTTTCGTTCCAGTCTTAGTGCTGTTAGGGCTTTAGGGCTAGGGCTAGGTCTAAGGCTTGGGCTCATAGGGCTTTAGGGCTAGGGTTAGGTCTAGGGCCAGTTCTTATAGGGCTTTAGCGCTAGGGTTAGGGCTAGGGCTTGGGATGATAGGGCTTTAGGGCTAGGGTTGGGGTTAGAGCTGTTAGGGCTTTAGGGCTAGGACTAGGACTAGGGCTGCTAGGGATTTAGGGCTAAGGCCAGGG
>NW_006409131.1:331127-332440 GCF_000296735.1 Chrysochloris asiatica
CTAGGGCTAGGGCTAGGGCTGTTAGGGCTTTATGGCTAGGTCTAGGGCGAGGGCTGTTAGGGTTTTAGGGCTAGGGCTAAGGCTAGGGCTTTAGGGCTAAGTCTAGGACTAGGGCATTAGGGCAAGGGCTTTAGGGCTAGGGCTAGGGCTAGGGCTGATAGGGCTTTAGGTCTAGGGCTCTTAGGGCTTTAGGTCTAGGCTTAGGGCTGTTAGGGCTTTAGGGCTAGGGCTAGGTCTAAGGCTAGGGCTGAGAGGGCTTTAGGGCTAGGGTTAGGGCTAGATCTAGTTCTTATAGGGTTTTATGGCTAGGGTTAGTGTTGGGCTTGGGCTGATAGGGCTTTAGGGCTAGGGTTAAGGCTAGGGCTTATAGGGCTTTAGGTCTACGGTTAGGGCTAGAGCTGTTAGGGCATTAGAGCTAGGACTAGGGCTAAGGCTGTTAGGGCATTAGGGCTAAGGCCAGGGATAGGACTTTTTGTGTACGTTTAGGGCTAGGTCTAGGGGTAGGGTATTATGGAAAGCACTTTATGGCTAGGTCTAGAGCTGTAAGTCCTTTAGGACTAGGGCTAGGGGTGGGGCTGATAGGGCTGTAGGGCTAGGGCTAGAGCTTATAGGTCTTTATGGCTAGGGCTAGGGCTAGAGCTGTTAAGGCTTTAACTCTAGGGCTAAGGCTGTTAAGGCTTTAGGGCTAGGGCTAAGCATAGGGCTTTAGGGCTAAATATAGGGTTAGGGCATTAGGGCAAGGTCTTTAGGGCTAGGGCTATGTCTGTTAGGACATTAAGTCTAGGGCTAGGGCTAGGGCTGTTAAGGCTTTAGAACTACAGCTGTTAGGGCTTTAGGGTTAGTTCTAGGGATGTTAGGGCTTTAGGACTAGTGCTAGAGCTGATAGGGATTTAGGACTAGGGCTAAGGCTAGGGCTTGGGCTAGGGTTAGGGTTGTTAGAGATTTAGGACTAGGGTTCTTAGGGCTTTCGTTCCAGTCTTAGTGCTGTTAGGGCTTTAGGGCTAGGGCTAGGTCTAAGGCTTGGGCTCATAGGGATTTAGGGCTAGGGTTAGGTCTAGGGCCAGTTCTTATAGGTCTTTAGCACTAGGGTTAGGGCTAGGGCTTGGGATGATAGGGCTTTAGGGCTAGGGTTGGAGTTAGAGCTGTTAGAGCTTTAGGGCTAGGACTAGGACTAGGGCTTCTAGGGATTTAGGGCTAAGGCCAGGGATAAGACGTTAGGGGTACGTTTAGGGCTAGGTCTAGGGGTAGGGCATTAGGGAAAGCACTTTATTGCTAGGTCTAGAGCTGTAAGGCCTTTACGGCTAGGGCTAGGG
>NW_006409131.1:333491-334370 GCF_000296735.1 Chrysochloris asiatica
TAGGGCTTTAGGGCTAGGGTTAGGGCTAGAGCTGTTAGGGCTTTAGGGCTAGGACCAGGGCAAGGGCTGTTAGGGCTTTAGAGCTAAGGCCAGGTCTAGGATTTTAGGGCTACGTTTAGTGCTAGGGCTTGTGCTAGGGCATTATGGAAAGGGCTTTAGGGCTAGGGCTGTTAGAGATTTAGGGCTAGGGCTCGGGCTGTTAGGGCTTTAGGGCTAGGGCTAGGGATGTTAGGGCTAGGTTTAGGCCTAGGTCTAGAGTTGTTAGGGCTTTTGGGCTAGGGCTTGGTCTGTTAGGGCTTTAGGGCTAGGGTTGTTAGGGCTTTACAGATAAGGCTAGGGCGAGGGCTGTTAGGGCTTTAGGGCTAAGGCCAGGGATAGGATTTTAGGGGTACGTTTAGGACTAGGTATAGGGGTAGGGCATTAGGGAAAGCGCTTTATGGCTAGGTCTAGAGCTGTAAGGCCTTTAGGGCTAGGGCTAGGGCAAGTCTGATAGTGCTTTAGGGCTAGAGCTAGGGCTAGAGTTTATAGGGCTTTAGGGCTAGGGCTAGGGCTGTTTGGGCTTTAGGGCTCGGGCTGTTAGGGCTTTAGTGCTAAGGCTAGGTCTATGGCTGTTAGGTCTTTAGGGCTAGGGCTAGGTCTGTTAGGGCTTTTGGTCTAGGGCTTGGGCTAGGGTGGTTAGGGTTTTTGGGGTTGGTCTAGGGCTAGGTCTGTTAGGCCTTTAGGGCTAGTTCTAGGGCTGTTAGGGTTTCGGGCTAGGGCTAGAGATGTTAAGGCTTAGGGCTAGGGCTATAGCTGATAGGGCTTTTTGGCTATGGCTAGGGCTATGACTGTTAGGGCCTCAAAACTAGGGTTGTTAGGGCTTTAGGGCTAGGTCTAGGG
>NW_006409131.1:335212-338417 GCF_000296735.1 Chrysochloris asiatica
TTTAGGGCTAGGGCTAAGGCTAGGACTGTTAGGGCTTTAGGGCTAAGGCCAGGGATATGACTTTTTTGGTACGTTTAGGACTAGGTCTAGGGGTAGGGCATTAGGGAAAGCGCATTATAGCTAGGGCTTGGGCTGAAAGGCCTTTAGGCCTAGGGCTATGGCTAGGGCTGATAGGGCTTTAGGCTTAGGGCTAGGGCTAAAGCTTTTCAGGCTTTAGGGCTAGGGCTAGTACTGATAGGGCTTTAGGGCAAGGACTAGGTTTGTTAGGGCTTTAGAGCTAGGGCTAGGGATGTTAGGGCTTTAAGGCTATGGCTATAGCTGATAGGGCTTTTTGGCTATGGCTATGGCTATGACTTTTAGGGCTTTAGAACTAGGGCTGTTAGGGCTTTAGGGTTAGGTCTAGGGATGTTAGGGCTTTAGGGATAGGTCTAGGGATGTTACGGCTTTAGAACTCGACTAGAGCTGATAGGGATTTAGGACTAGGGCTAAGGCTAGGGCTAGGGCTAGGGTTGTTAGGGCTATAGCACAAGGGCTCTTAGGGCTTTCGTTCTAGGCTTAGTGCTGTTAGGGCTTTAGGGCTAGGTCTAGGTCTAAGGCTAGGCCTCATAGGACTTTAGGGCTAGGGTTAGGGCTAGGGCTAGTTCTTATAGGGCTTTAGGGCTAGGGTTAGGGCTAGGGCTTGGGATGATAGGGCTTTAGGGCTAGGGTTGAAGTTAGAGCTGTTAGGGCTTTAGGGCTAGGACTAGGGCTAGGGCTGCTAGGGATTTAGAACTAAGGCCAGGGATAGGACGTTAGGGGTACGTTTAGGGCTAGGTCTAGGGTAGGGCATTAGGGAAAGCACTTTTTGGCTAGGTCTAGAGCTGTAAGGCCTTTACGGCTAGGGCTAGGGCTGATAGGGCTTTAGGACTAGGGCTAGGGCTAGAGCTTATAGGGCTTTAGGGCTAGGTCTAGGGCTAGAGCTGTTAAGGCTTTAACTCTAGGGCTAAGGCTGTTAAGGCTTTAGGGCTAGGGCTAAGGATAGGACTCAAGGGCTAAATATAGGGTTAGGGCATTAGAGCAAGAGCTTTAGGGCTACGGCTACGGCTGTTAGGCCATTACGTAAAGGGCTAGGGCTAGGGCTGTTAGGGATTTATGGCTAGGACTAGGGCGAGGGTTGTTAGGCCTTTAGGGCTAGGGCTAAGGCTAGGGCTTTAGGGCTAAGTCTAGGGCTAGGGCATTAGGGCAAGGGCTTTAGGGCTAGGGCTAGGGCTGATAGGGCTTTAGGGCTAGGGCTCTTAGGGCTTTAGGTCTAGGCTTAGGGCTGTTAGGGCTTTAGGGCTAGGGCTAGGTCTAAGGCTAGGGCTCATAGGGCTTTAGGGCTAGGGTTAGGGCTACGGTTTATAGCGCTTTAGGGCTAGGGTTAGGGCTAGAGCTTTTAGGGCTTTAGGGCTAGGACTAAGGCTAGGGCTGTTAGGGCATTAGGGCTAAGGCCAGGGATAGGACTTTAGGGGTACGTTTAGGGCTAGGCATAGGGGTAGGGCATTAGGGAAAGCGCTTTATGGCTAGGTCTAGAGCTGTAAGGCCTTTAGCACTAGAGCTAGGGCTAGGGCTGATAGGATTTTAGGGCTAGGCTAGGGCTAGGGCTAGAGCTTATAGGTCTTTAGGGCTAGGGCTAGGGCTAGAGCTTTTAGGGCTTTAACTCTAGGGCTAAGGCTGTTAGGGCTTTAGGGATAGGGCTAAGGATAGGCCTTTAGGGCTAAATATAGGGCTAGGGCATTAGGGCAAGGGTTTTAGGGCTAGGGCTACGGCTGTTAGGCCATTACGGCTAGGACTAGGGCTAGGGCTGTAAGGTCGTTAGGGCTAGGTCGAGGGGTGTTAGGGCTTTAGGGCTAGGGCTAGGGCTAGGGCTGTTAGAGCTTTAGGGCTAGGGCTATATTTGTTAGGGAATTAGGGATAGGGTTAAAGCTGTTAGGGCTTTAGGGCTTGGGCTAGGGCTAGAGCTTTTAGGGCTTTAGCTCCAAGGCAAGGGCTGTTAGGGCTTTGGGCCTAGGGTTAGGGCTGATAGGGCTTTAGAGCTAGGATTAGGACTAGGGCTTATAGGGCTTTAGGGCTAGGGTTAGGGCTAGAGCTGTTAGGGCTTTAGGGCTAGGGATAGGGCTAGGGCAAGGGCTTTTAGGGCTTTAGGGTTAAGGCCTGTGCTAGGACTTTAGGGCTACGTTTAGGGCTAGGGCTTGGACTAGGTTATTAGGGAAAGGGCTTTAGGGCTAGGGCTAGGGCTGTTAGAGTTTTAGGGCTAGGGCTAGGGCTGTTAGGGGTTTAGGTCTAGGGCTAGGGATGTTAGGGCTTTAGGGTTAAGGCCAGGGCTAGGGGTTTAGGGCTAGGTTTAGGGCTAGGCCTAGGTCTAGAGTTGTTAGGGCTTTAGGGCTAGGGCTTGGTCTGTTAGGACTTTAGGGCTAAGGCCAGGGTTAGGATTTTTGGGCTAGGTTAAGGCTAGGCCTAGGTCTAGGCCTGTTAGTGTTTAGGGCTAGTTCTAGGTCTGATAGAGATTTAGGGCTATTACTAGGGTTGTTAGGGCTTTAGGGCTAGGGCTGTTAGGGCTTTAGGGCTAGGGCTAGGGCGAGGGCTGTTAGGGCTTTAGGGCTAGGGCTAGGGATAGGGTTGTTAGGGCTTTAGGTCTAGGCCGAGGTCTGTAGGGTATTTAAGTCTAGGGCTAGGGCTTTTAGGGCTTGGTCTGTTAGGGCTATAGGGTTAAGGCTAGGGTTGTTAGGGCTTTAGGGCTAGGGTTTGGGCTAGGGCTAGGGCTTTTGGGCTAGGTATAGGGCTAGGGCATTAGTGCAAGGGCTTTAGATCTAGGATTAAGGCTTTTAGGTTATTAGGGTTAGGTCTAGGGCTGTTAGGGCTTTAGTACTAGTAATAGGGCTCTTAGGGCTTTAAGGTTAGGGTTAGGGCATGTGCTGTTAGGGCTTTAGGGCTAGGGATTGGACTAGGGTGGGTAGGGCTTTTGTGGTATGTCTAGGGCTATGTCTGTTAGGCCTTTAGGGCTAGGTCTAGGGCTGTTAGGGCTTTGGGGCTAGGGCTAAGGCTGATAGGGCTTTAGGGCTAGGGCTCTTAGGGCTTTGGAGGTAGGGCTAGGGCTAGGGATGCTAGGGCTTTAGGGCTAGGGCTGTTAGGGCTTTGGGGCTAAGTCTAGTGCGAGGGCTGTTAGGGCTTTAAGGCTAGGGCTAGG
>NW_006409132.1:0-635 GCF_000296735.1 Chrysochloris asiatica
CCAACTTGTCTATATACAGAGAGACAGATACATGGCAGTGTAGAGCAACATTTCCATATACAAAGTTCTAGCTACATGACAAATGTGTCCAACCTATCCATATACTGAGAGCTACCTACATGGCAGATCAGTCCAAAATATCCATGTATAGAGAGCTAGCTACAAGGCATATGAGTCCAAAATGTCCATATACAGAGAGCTAGCTACATGGCAGTGTAGTGCAACATTTCTATGTACAGAGTTTATCTACAAGGCAGATTAATCCAATTTGTGTATATACAGAGAGCTAGCTACATGGCAGAGTACTGCAGTATTTCCATATAGAGAGTATTAGCTACATGGCAGATGTGTCCATTGTCTCCATAAACTGAGAGCTAGCTACATGACACAGTAGTCCAACATGTCCATATTCAGGGTAGTAGCTACATGATAGATGTGTCCAACGTGTACACATACTGAGAGCCACCTACAGGGCAGACAAGTCCAATATGTTCATATATAGAGACCTACCTACTTAGCAGATCGGTCCAACATATCCAAGGACAGAGATCTAGCTACATGGCAGACGAATCCAAAATGTCCATATACAGAGAGCTAGCCACATGGCAGGGTAGTGCAAAATTTCCATATACAGA
>NW_006409132.1:26470-26997 GCF_000296735.1 Chrysochloris asiatica
CTAGCTACATGGCAGAGTAGTCCAACATGCCCATACAAAGAGTACTAGCTATCTGACTAACGAGTCCAACATGTCCATATACTGAGAGCTAACTACATGGCCGACAAGTCCAATATGTTCATATACAGAGAGCTAATGACATGGCAGACGAGTACAAAATATCCACATACATAGAGGTAGCTACATGACAGGGTAGTGCAACTTTTACATATACAGAGTTCTAGCTACAAGGGGGTGAGTCCAAGTGGTCTATACTGAGAGCTAGCTACAAGCAGAGTAGTCCAACATGGCCATATACAGGGTACTAGATATATGGGCAGATGACTCCAACATATTCCATATACTGAGAGCTAGCTACATGGCAGACAAGTCCAATATGGTCATATTCAAAGAGTTACATACTTGACAGATCATTCCAACAAATCCTTGTACAGAGAGGTAGCTACACGGTGGACAAGTCCAAAATGTTCATATACAGAGAGCTAGCTACATGGCAGGGTAGTGCAACATTTCCATATACAGAGTTC
>NW_006409132.1:27542-31847 GCF_000296735.1 Chrysochloris asiatica
ATGGCAGAGTAGTCCAACATGCCCATGGAAAGAGTACTAGCTACCTGACTAATGAGTCCAACATGTCCATATACTGAGAGCTAGCTACATGGCAGATCATTCCAACATGTCCATATACAGGCTACTAGCTACATGGCAGATGAGTCCAAAATTTCCATATACAGAGAGCTAGCTACATGGCAGGGTAGTGCAACATTTCCATATACAGAGTTCTATTTTCAATGTAGATGAGTCTAACTTGTGAATATACTGAGATCTAGCTACATGGCAGAGAAGTTCAATATGTTCATATACAGAGAACTACCTACTTGGCAGATCATTCCATAAGATCCATGTACACAGAGATAGCTTAATGGCATACGAATCCCAAATGTCCGTATACAGATAGCTAGCTACATGGCAGGGTAGTGCCACATTTCCATATACATAGTTCTAGCTACATGGCAGACGTGTCCAACGTGTCCATATACTGAGAGCTAACTACATGGCAGAACAGTCCAACATGTTCATAAACAGGGTATTAGCTACATGGCAGATGAGTCCAACATGTTCATATACTGAGAGCTAGCTAAATGACAGAAAAGTCCAGCATGTTCATATACAGAGAGCTACCTATTTGGCAGAGCAGTCAAACATATCCATATGCAGAGAGCTAACTACATGGCAGACAAGTCCAAAATGTCCATATACAGAGAGCTAGCTACATGAGTGGGTAGTGCAACATTTCTATTTACAGACTTCTAGCTTCATGGCAGATATGTCCAATGTGTCCATATACTGAGAGCTAGTTACATGGCAGACAAGTCCAATATATTCACACACAGAGAGTTACCTATTTGGCAGATCAGTCCAAAATATCCACGCACAGAGAGCTTGGTACCTGTCAGACGAGTGAAAAATGTCCACATAGAGAGAGCTAGCTACATGGCAGTTCAGTCCAACATATTCATGTACAGACAGCCAGCTACTGGACAGAGGAGTACAAAATGTCCATATACAGAGAGCTACCTACTTGGCAGATCAGTCCAACATATTCATGTACAGACAGCCAGCTATATAACAGACGTGTACAAAATGTCCATATACAGAGAGCTACCCAATTGGAAATGTAGTGTAACATTTCCATATACAGACTTCTAGCTACAAGGCAGATTAGTCCAACTTGTCTATATACAGACAGCTAACTACATGGCAGATTAGTGCAACATTTCCATATACAGAGTTCTAGCTACATGGCAGATGTGTTCAACGTGTCCATATACTGAGAGCTAGCTACAAGACTGAGTATTCCAACATGGCCATATTCTGAGAGCTACCTTCATGGCAGATCAGTCCAAAATATCCATGCACAGAGAGCTAGCTACATGTCAGACGAATCCAAAATTTCCATATACAGACAGTTAGCTACCTGGCGGAGTAGTGCATCATTTTCATATACAGAGTTCAAGCTACATGGCAGATGTGTCTAAAGTGTTCATATACTGATAGCTAGCTACATGGTAGACAAGTCCAATATGTTCGTATAAAGAGTACTAGCTACCTGGCTAATGAGTCCAACATGTCCATATACTGTGAGCTAGCTACATGGCAGACAAGTCCAATATGGTTATACTCAAATAGCTACCTACTTGACAGATCATTCCAACAAATCCATTTACAGAGAGCTAGCTACATGGCAGACAAGTCCAAAATGTTCATATACAGAGAGCTAGCTACATGGCAGGGTAGTGCAACATTTCCATATACAGACTTCTAGCTGTGTTGCAGATATGTCCAACGTGTGCATATACTGAGAGCTAGGTACATGGCAGACAAGTCCAATATATTCATATACAGAGAGTTACCTACTTGGAAGATCAGTCCAAAATATCCATGCCCAGAGTGCTTGCTACATGTCACACGAGTGAAAAATATCCACATACAGAGAGCTAGCTACATGGAAGAGTAGTGCATCATTTACATGCACAGAGTTCAAGCTACATGGCAGATGTGTCCAAAGTGTTCATATACTGAGAGCTGTCTACATGGCAGAGTAGTCCAACTTGTCCATAAAAAGAGAGCAAGCTACATGAAAGAGTAGTGCAACATTTCCATATACAGAGATCTACCTACATGGTAGATCAGTCCAACATGTCCATATACAGGGTACTAGCTGCATGGCAGATGAGTCCAACATGTCCATATACTGAGCACTAGATTCATTGCAGATGTGTCCAACACGACAATATACTGGGAGCTACTCACATGAGAGACAAGTCCAATATGTTCATATACAAAGATCTATCTACTTGGAAGATCAGTCCAACATAACCACGTACAGAGAGCTAGCAACACGGCATACAAGTCCAAAATGTTCATATACAGAGAGCTATCTTCATGACAGGTTAGTGCACAATTTTCATATACAGATTTCTAGCTACAAGGCAGATGATTCCTACTTGTCTATATACATAGAAGTAGCTACATGGCAGAGTAGAGCAACATTTCCATATACAGAGTTCTAGCTACATGGCAAATGTGTCCAACGTGTCCATATACTAAGAGCTAACTACATGGCAGATGAGTTCAACATGTCCATATACTGAGAGATAGCTAGATGACAGAAAAGTCCAGTATGTTCATATACAGAGAGGTACCTACTTGGCAGAGCATTCCAACATATCCATATACAGAGAGCTAGCAACATGGCACACAAGTCCAAATTGTCCATATACAGAGAGGTAGCTACATGGCAGGGTAGTGCAACATTTCCATATACAGAGAGCTAGCTACATGGCAGATGAGTCCAAAATGTCCATATGCAGACAGACTGTGTATGCATACCATACACAGACTTCAAGCTACATGGCAGATATGTCCAATGTGTCCATACACTGAGAGCTAGCTACATGGAAGACAAGTCCAATACATTCATATACAGAGAGTTACCTACTTGGCAGATCAGTCCAAAATATCCATGCACAGAGAGCTTGCTACATGTCAGACGAGTGAAAAATGGCCACATACAGAGAGCTATCTACATGGCAGAGTAGTGCATCATTTACATGCACAGAGTTCAAGCTACATGGCAGATGAGTCCAAATTGTTCATATACTGAGAGCTGGATACATGGCAGAGTAGTCCAACATGTCCATAAAAAGAGTACTAGCTACCTGGCTAATGAGTTCAACATGTCCATATGCTGAGAGCTAGCTAGATGAAAGACAAGTCCAATATGTTCATATACAGAGAACTACCTACTTGGCAGATCAGTCCAACATATCCATGTACAGACAGCTAGCTCCATGACAGACGAGTACAAAATGTCCATATACAGATTACCAGCCACTTGGAAAAGTAGTGTAACATTTCCATATACAGACTTCTAGCTACAAGGCAGATTAGTCCAACTTTTCTATATACAGATTGCTAGCTACATGGCAGGGTAGTGCAACAATTCCATATACCGAATTCTAGCTACATGACAGATGTGTTCAACGTGTCCATATACTGAGAGCATCCTACATGGCTGTTTAGTCCAAAATATTCATGTACAGGGAACTAGCTACATGGCAGACAAATCCAAATTGTCTATATACAAACAGCTAGCTACATGGCAGAGGAGTGCATCATTTTCATATACAGAGTTCAAGCTACATGGAAGATGAGTCCAAAGTGTTCATATACTGAGAGCTAGCTACATGGCAGACATGTCCAGTATATTCATATAAAGAGTACAAGCTGCCTGGCTATTTAGTCCAACATATCCATATACTGATATCTAGTTACATGGCAGACAAGTCCAATATGTTCATATACAAAGAGCTACCTACTTGGTAGATCATTCCAACATATCTATGTACAGAGAGTTAGCTACATGGCAGACAAGTCCAAAATGTCCATATACAGAGAGCTAGCTACATGGCAGGGTAGTGCAACATTTACATTTACAGAGTTCTAAATACAAGTTAGATGAGTCCAACTTGTCTATATACAGAGAGCTAGCTATATGACAGAGTAGTGCAACTTTTCAATATACAGAATTCTAGCTACATGGCAGATTTGTACAACATGTCCATATACAGGGTACTAGTTACATGGCAGATGTGTTCAACTTGTTAATATACAGAGTTCTAGCTACATTGTAAATGTGTCCAACATGTCCATATACTGGGGGCTAGCTACATGGCAGACAAGTCCAATATATCATATACAGAAAGCATGATAGTGGAAAGTTCCATACACAGGACTTTAGTTTCAAGGCAGATGAGTCCAACTTGTCAATATACTGAGAGCTAGCTATATGACTGACAAGTCCAATATGTT
>NW_006409132.1:33014-34960 GCF_000296735.1 Chrysochloris asiatica
ACATGGCAGACGAGTCCAAAATGTCCATATACAGACAGCAGACTATATGGCACCGTAGTGCAACAGTTCCATATTCAGTGTTTACTACAAGCAGATGAGTCCAACTTGTCTATATATAGAGAGCTAACTACTTAGCAGAGAAGTGCAACATTTCCAAATGCAGAGTTCTAGCTACATGTCAGATGTGTCCATTGTATCCATATACTGAGAGGTAGCTACATGGCTGAGTAGTGCAACATTTCCATTTTCTTAAAGCTAACTACATCGCAGACAAATCCAATATGATCATAAACTCAGAGTTAGCTACATGGCAGGGTAGTTCAACATTTCCATATACAGAGTTTTCGTTTCAAGGCAGATGAATCCAACTCGTCTATATACTGAGCGCGAGCTATGTGCCAGACAAGTCCAATATGTTCATATACAAAGAGATACCTGCTTGGTATATCAGCTCAACATATCCATGTACAGAGAGCTTACTTCATGGCAGATGAGTCCAAAATGTCCATATACAAGGGCTAGCTACATGGCAGGGTAGTGCAACATTTGCATATACAGAGTTCTATCAGCAAGGCAGATGAGTTCACCTTGTCTATATACAGAGAGCTAGCTACATGGCATATATGTCCAATGAGTCCATATACTGACAGCTACCTACATAGCAGATCAGTCCAACATGTCCATATAGAGGGTACTAGCTACATGGCAGGTATTTCCAACGTGTCCATATACTGAGAGCTAGATACATGGCAGACAAGTCCAAAATATTCATGTACAGAGAGCAACCTACTTAGCAGATCACTGCAACATATTCATGTATAGAGAGCTAGCTACATGGCAGACAACTACAAAATGTCCATATACAGAGAGCTAGCTACATGGCAGAGTAGTGAAATATTTCCATATACAGAGTTCTAGCTACATGGCAGATGTGTCCAACGTGTCCATATACTGTGACCTAGCAACATGGCAGAGTAGTCCAACATGTCCATATACAGGGTACTAGCTACATATCAGGTCAGTCCAACATGTCCATATACTGAGACCTAGCTTCATGGCAGACAAGTCCAATATGTTCATATACAGAGAGATACCTACTTGGCAGATCTGTCAAACATATTCATGTACAGAGAGCTAGCTACATGTCAGAAGAGTCCAAAATGTCCATATACAGAGAGCTAGCTACATGGCAGGGAAGTGCAACATTTCCATATACAGAGTTGTAACTCCATGGCAGATGTATCCAACATGTGCATATACTGAGAGCTACCTAAATGGCAGATCAGTGCAAAATATCCATGAGCAGAGAGCTAGCTACATGGCAGAGCAGTCCAAAATGTCCATATACAGAGAGCTAGCTACACGGCAGAGTAGTGCATAATTTCTATATGCAGAGTTCAAGCTACATGGCAGATGAGTCCAAAGTGTTCATATACTGAGAGCTAGCTTCATAGCAAAGTAGTCCAGCATGCCATACAAAGGGTACTAGCTACTTGGCTAATGAGTCCTACATGTCCATATACTGAGAATTAGCTACATGTCAGACAAGTCCAATATGTTCATATACAGATAGCTACCTACTTGGCAGATCAGTACAATATATCCATGTACAGAGAGCTTTCTATATGGCAGACAAATCCAAAATGTCCATATACAGAAAGCTAGCTAGAAGACAGGGTAGTGCAACATTTCCATGTATAGAGTTACAGCTACATGGCAGATGTGTCCAACGTGTCCATATATTGAGAGCTAGCTACATGGCAAGGTAGTGCAACATTTCCTTATACAGAGGTCTAGCTACAAGTCAGACGAGTCCAACTTGTCTATATACAGAGAGCTAACTAAATGGCAGGGTAGTCCAACATGTTCATATACAGGGTACTAGCTACATGGCAGATGAGTCCAACATGTCCATATATTGAGAGCTAGCTACATAGCAGACAAGT
>NW_006409132.1:35083-35635 GCF_000296735.1 Chrysochloris asiatica
GCAGATGCGTCCAACTTGTCTATATACAGTGGTCTAGCTAAATGTCAGAATCGTGCAACATTTCCATATACAGAGTTGTAGCTACAAGGCAGATGAGTCCAACATGTCCATATATTGACAGCTAGCTGCATGGCAGATCAGTCGAAAGTGTTCATATACTGAGAGCTAGCTACATGGCAGACAAATCCAATAAGTTCATATACAGAGAGCTACCTACTTTGCACATCAGTCCAACATATACATGTACAGGGAGAAATCTACATGGCAAACGAGTCCAAAATGTCTACATACAGAGAGGTAGCTACAGGGCAGAGTAGTGCAACATTTCCATATACAGCATTCTAGCTACATGGCAGATCTTTCCAACGTGTCCCTATACTGAGAGCTACCTACATGGCAGATCCGTCCTAAATATCCATGCACAGAGAGCTATCAACAAGTCAGACGAGTCCAAAATATCCATATACTGAGAGCTAACTAGATGGCAGAAAAGTCCAATATGTCCATATACAGAAAGCTACATACTTGGCAGATTAGTCCAACATATCCATG
>NW_006409132.1:37515-40231 GCF_000296735.1 Chrysochloris asiatica
GTAGTCCAACATGTCCATATACAGAGTACTAGCTACAGGGCATATGAATCCAACATGTCCCTATACTGAGAGCTAGCTACATGGTAGAAAAATAGAATATGTTCATATACAGAGAGCTACCTACTTGGCAGATCAGTCCAATCTATGCATGTATAGAGAGCTAGATACATGGCAGATGAGTCCAAAAAGTCTATATACAGAGAGCTAGCTACATGGCAAAGCAGTCCAACATTTCCATATACGGAGTTCTAGCTACATGACAGAGGTGTCCAGTGTGTCCATATACTGAGAGATACCAACATGGCAGATCAGTCCAATATGTCCATATACAGGGAACTAGCTACATGGCAGATGAGTTCAACATGTCCATATACTGAGAGATAGATGCATGGCAGAGTAGTGTAACATTTGCATATACAGAGTTCAAGCTACATGGCAGATGAGTCCAAATTGTTCATATACTGAGAGCTTGCTACATGGCAGAGTAGTCCAACATGTTTATATAGAGGGTACTAGCTTCATGGCAGATGTGTCCAACATGTCCATATACTGAGAGCAACCTACATGGCAGACCAGTCCATAAAATCCATGCACAGAGAGCTAGCGACATGTCAAACGAGTCCAAAATGTCCATATGAGAGCTAGCTAGATGGCAGACAAGTCCAATATGTTCACGTACACAGAGCTACATACTTGGCAGATCAGTCCAACATATGCATGTACAGAGAGCTAGCTACATGGCAGGGTAATGCAAAATTTTCATATACAGATTTCTAGCTACAAGGCAGATGAATCCAACTTGTCTATATACAGAGATCGAACTACATGGCAGGGTATTGCAACATTTTCATATACAGAGATTTATCTACATGGCAGATGTGTCCAACGTTTCTATATACAGAGAACTAGCTACATGGCATGGTATTGCAACATTTCCATATGCAGATTTCTAGCGACATATTAGAAGTGTCCAACATGTTATAGACTGAGAGCTAGCTCCATGGCAGAGTATTCAAACATGTCCATATATAGTGTAGTTCCTACATGGCAGATGAGTCAAACATGTCCATATACTGAGAGTTAGCTACATGGTAGAGTAGTGCAACATTTACATATACAGTGTTCAAGCTAAAAAGCCGATGAGTCAAACTTGTCTATATACTGTGTGGTAGCTCCATGGCAGACAAATCCAATATGTTCATATACAGAGAGCTACCTACTTGGAAGATCAGTACAACATATCCATGTACAGAGAACTAGCTACATGGCAGACAAGTCCAAAATGTCCATATACAGAGAGCTAGCGATATGGCAGCATAGTGCAACATTTCCATATACAGAGATCTAGCTACATGGCATTTGTGTACAATGTGTCCATATACAGAGAGATAGGTACATGGCCGACAAGGCCAATATGTTCATATAAAGAGAGCTAATTACATGGTAGAGTAGTCCAACATGTCCATATAAAGAGTACTATCTACCTGGCTATTGAGTCTAACATGTCCATATACTGAGAACTATCTACGTGGCAGGGTAGTGCCACATTTCAATATACAGAGTTCAAGCTACAGTGCATATGTGTCCAAAATGTCCATATACAGAGAGCTTGCTAAATGACAGAGTACTCCAACATGTCCATATACAGGGTACTAGCTACAAGGCAGATGAGTCCAACTTGTCTATATAAAGAGAGATAGCTACATGGCAGGGCAATGTAACATTTCCATATACAGAGTTTTAGCTACATGGCCGATGCGTCCAACTTGTCCATATACTGAGAGCTAACTACATGGCAGTGTATTCCAAAATGTCTATATACAGTGGGCTAGCTACAAGGCAGATGAGCACAACATGTCCATATACAGATAGCTAGCTACATGGCAGTTTAGTGCAACTTTTCCATATGCAGTGTTCTATCTACAAAGCAGATGAGTCCAACTTGTCTATATCCAGAGAGTAAGCTATGTGGCAGTGTAGTGCAACATTTCCATATACAAAGTTCTATCTTCATGGCAGCTGTGTCCAACGTGTCCATAAATTGAGAGCTACCTACATTGCAGTTCAGTGCAAAATATCCATACACAGAGAGCTAGCTACATGGCAGACAAGTCCAAAATGTCCATATACAGAGATCTAGCTACATGGCTGAGTAGTGCAACATTTTGAGATACAGAGTTCTATCGAAAAGGCAGATGAGTCCAACTTGTCTATATACAGAGAGCTAGCTACATGGCAGGGTAGTGCAACATTTCCATATACAGAGTTTTAGCTACATGTCCGATGAGTCCAACTTGTCCATATACTGAGAGCTACCTACAAGCAGAGTATTCCAACATGTCTATATAAAGAGTCAGATGAGCACAACATGTCTATAAACAGAGAGCTAGCTACATGGAAGAGTAGTGCAACAATTCCAAATACAGTGTTGTAACTACAAGGCAGATGAGTCCAACTTGTCTATAACCAGAGAGTAAGCTACATGGCAGAGTAGTGCAACATTTCCATTAACAAAATTCTATCTTCATGGTAGCTGTGTCCAACGTGTCCATAAATTCAGAGCTACATTCATGGCATATCAGTGCTAAATATCCTTACATAGAGAGCTAGCTACATGGCAGATGAGTCCAAAATGTCCATATACAGAGAGCTAGCTACATGGCAGGGTAGTGCAACATTTTCATATACAGAGTTCTATCTACAAAGCAGATGAGTC
>NW_006409132.1:40401-47517 GCF_000296735.1 Chrysochloris asiatica
ATGTCCATATACAGAGAGCTAGCTACATGGCAGAGTAGTTCAACATTTTCAGGTACAGAGTTCTATCTACGAGGCAGATGAATCCAACTTGTCTATATACAGAGTGCTAACTACATGGCAGTGTAGTGTAACATTTCCATTTACAGAGTTTTACCAACATGGTCGATGAGTCCAACTTGTCCATATACTGAGAGCTACCTACATGGCAGAGTATTCCAAAATGTACATATAAAGAGGCAGATGAGCACAATATGTCTATATACAGAGAGCTAGCTACATGGCAGGGTAGTGCAACATTTACATATACAGTGTTCTATCTACAAGGCAGATGAGTCCCACTTGTCTATATCCAGAGTGTAAGCTACATGGCAGAGTAGTGCAACATTTCCATATACAAAGTTTTATCTTCATGGCAGCTGTGTCCAACTTGTCCATAATTTGAGAGCTACCTACATGGCATATGAATCCAAAATATCCATATACAGACAGCTAGCTACATGGCAGATGAGTCCAAAACGTCCATATACAGAGAGCTAGCTACATGGCAGAGTAGTGCAACATTTTCAGATACAGAGTTCTTCCTACAAGGCAGATGAGTCCAACTTGTCTATATACAGAGAGATAACTACATGGCAGGGTAGTGCAACATTTCCAGATACAGAGATTTAGCTACATGGCCGATGAGACCAACTTGTCCATATATTGAGAGCTACCTACATGGCAGTGTATTCCAACATGTCTATATACAGACGGCTAGCTACAAGGCATTTGAACATAACTTGTCTATATACAGATAGCTAGCTACATGACAGTTTAGTGCAACTTTTCCCTTATACAGTGTTCTATATACAAGGCAGATGAGTTCAACTTGTCTATATCCAGAGAGTAAGCTACATGGCAGTGTAGTGAAACATTTCCATACACAAAGTTCTATCTTCATGGCAGCTGTGTCCCACGTGTCCATAAATTGAGAGCTACCTAAATTGCAGTTCAGTGCAAAATATCCATACACAGAGAGCTAGCTACATGGCAGACAAATACAAAATGTCCAAACACAGAGATCTACCTACATGGCTGAGTACTGCAACATTTTCAGATACAGATTTCTATCTACAAGGCAGATGAGTCCAAATTGTCTATATACAGAGAGCTAGCTACATGGCAGGGCCATGCAACACTTCCTTATACAGAGTTTTAGCTACATGTCCGATGAGTCCAACTTGTCTATATACTGAGAGCGACCTACATGGCAGAGTGTTCCAACATGTCTATATACAGAGGGCTAGCTACAAGGAGATGAGCACAACATATCTATATACAGAGAGCTAGCTACATGGTAGGGTAGTGCAACATTTCCATATACCGTGTTCTATCTGCAAGACAGATGAGTCCAACTTGTTTGTATGCACAGAGTAAGATACACGGCAGAGTAGTGCAACATTTCCATATACAAAGTTCTATCTTTATGACAGCTGTGTCCAACATGACCGTAAATTGAGAGCTAACTACATGGCATTTCATATCAGTACAATATATCCATACAAAGAGAGCTAGCTAAATGGCAGACGAGTCCAAAATGGACATATACAGAGAGCTCGCTACATGGCAGAGTAGCACAACATTATCAGATATAAAGTTCTATCACGAGGCAGATTGGTCCAATTAGTCCATATACAGAGAGCTAGTCAAAGGGCAGGGTAGTGCAACATTTACATATACAGAGTTTTGGCTACATGGACGATGAGTCCAACTTGTACATATACTGAGAGCAACCTACATGGCAGAGTATTCCAACATGTCCATATACAGAGGGCTAGCTACAAGGCAGATGAGCACATCATTTCTAGATACAGAGAGCTATCTACATGGCAGGTTGCGCAACATTTCCAAATACAAAGTTCTATCTTCATGGAAGGTGTGTCCAACGTGTTCTTAAACTGAGGGCTACTGACATGGTATATCAGTGGTAAATATCCAAGCACAGAGAGCTAGCTACATGGCAGAGGAGTTAAAAATGTTCATATACAGCGAGCTAGCTACATTGCAGAGTAGTGCAACATTTTCAGATACAGAGTTCTACATACAAGGCATATAAGTCCAACTTGTCTTTATACAAAGAGCTAGCTACATGGCACGGTAGTGCAACATTTCCATATACAGAGTTTTAGTTACATGTCCAATGAATCCAACTTGTCCATAACTGAGAGCTACCTACATGGCAGAGTGTTCCAACATGTCTATATACAGAGGGCTAGCTACAAGGCAGATGAGCACAACATGTCTATGTACAGAGAGCTAGCTACATGGCCGGGTAGTGCAACATTTCCATATACAGTGTTCTATCTACAAGGCAGATGAGTTCAACTTGTCTATATCCAGAGAGTAAGCTACATGGCAGAGTAGTGCAACATTCCATACACAAAGTTCTATCTCATTGCTAACTGTGTCCAACGTGTCCATATATTGAGAGCTACCTGCATGGCATATCAGTCCTAAATATCCATACACAGAGAGCTAGCCACATGGCAGACCATTCCAAAATATCCATATACAGAGAGCTAGCTACAGGGTAGAGTAGTGCAACATTTTCAGATACAGAGTTCTGTCTACAAGGCAAATGAAACCAAATTTTCTATATACAGAGAGCTAGCTACAGGGTAGAGTAGTGCAACATTTTCAGATACAGAGTTCTGTCTACAAGGCAAATGAAACCAAATTTTCTATATACAGAGAGCTAGCTACAAGGCAGTGACATTTCCATTTACAGAGTTTTAGATACATGGCCGATGAGTCCAACTTGTCCATACACTGAGAGCTACCTACGTGGCAGAGTATTCCAACATGTCTATATAAAGAAGGCTAGCTACAAGGAAGTTGAGCACAACATGTCTATATACAGAGAGCTAGCTACATGGCAGGGTAGTCCAACAATTCCATATACAGTGTTCTATCTTCAAAGCAGATGATTCCAACTTGTCTATATCCAGAGAGTAAGCTACATAGCAGAGTAGTGTAACATTTCCATATACAAAGTTCTATCTCTATGGCAGCTGTGTCCAACGTGTCCATAAATTGAGACCTACCTACATGGCATATCAGTGCTAAATATCCATACACATAGAGCTAGCTACATGGCAGATGAGTACAAAATGTCCATATACAGAGAGCTAGCTACATGGCCGAGTAGTGAAACATTTTCAGATAAAGTGTTCTACCTACAAGGCAGATGAATCCAACTTGTCTATATACAGAGAGCTAGCTACATGGCAGTAACATTTCCATTTACAGAGTTTTAGCTACATGTCTGATGAGTCCAACTTGTCCATATACTGAGAGCAACCTACATGGCAGAGTATTCCAACATTTCCATATACAGAGGGCTAGCTACAAGGCAGATGAGCACAACATGTCTATATACAGAGAGCTAGCTACATGGCAGGGTAGTGGAACATCTCCATATATAGTGTTCTATCTACAAGGCAGATGAATCCAGCTTGTCTATATCCAGAGTGTAAGCTACGTGGCAGAGTAGTGCAACATTTCCATATACAAAGTTCTATCTTCATGGCAGGCGTGTCCAAAGAGTTCTTAAATTGAGAGCAACCTACATGGCATATCAATGCTAAATATCCACACACATAGAGCTAGCTACATGGCAGACGAGTTCAAAATGTTCATATACAGGGAGCTAGCTACATGGCAGAGTAGTGCAACATTTTCAGATACAGAGTTCTACCTACAAGGCAGATGACTCCAACTTGTCTATATACAGAGAGCTAGCTACATGGCAGGGTAGTGCAACATTTCCATATACAGAGTTTTAGCTACATGTCTGATGAGTCCAACTTGTCCATATACTGAGAGCCACCTACATGGCAGTGTATTCCAACATGTCTATATACAGAGGGCTAGCTACAAGGAAGATGAGTACAACATGCCTATATACAGAGAGCTAGCTACATGGCAGGGTAGTGCAACAATTCCATATACAGTGTACTATCTACAAGGTAGACGAGTCCAACTTGTCTATATCCCGAGAGTAAGCTACATGGCAAAGTAGTGCAACATTTCCATATACTAAGTTCTATCTTCATGGCAGCTGTGTCCAATGTGTCCATAAATTGAGAGCTAACTACATGGCACATCATTCCAGAATATCCATACACAGAGAGCTAGCTACATGGAAGCTGTGTATAACGTGTCCAAAAATTGATAGCTACCTACATGGCATATTAGTGCTAAATATCCATACACAGAGATCAAGCTACATGGCAGACGAGTCCAAAATGTCCATATACAGAAAGATAGCTAAATGGCAGAGTAGTGCAACATTTTCAGATACAGAGTTCTATCTACAAGGAAGATGAATTCAACTTGGCTATATACAGAGAGCTAGCTACATGGCAGTGTAGTGTAACATTTCCATTTACAGAGTTTTAGCTACATGGCCGATGAGACCAACTTGTCCATATATTGAGAGCTACCTACAAGGCAGAGTATTCCAACATGTCTATAAAAGAGGCAGATGAGCACAACTTGTCTATATACAGAGAGCTAACTACATGGCAGGGTAGTGCAACATTTCCATATATAGTGTTCTATCTACAAGGCAGATGAGTCCAACTTGTCTATATCCAGAGAGTAAGCTACATGGCAGCATAGTGCAACATTTCCATATATAGTGTTCTATCTACAAGGCAGATGAGTCCAACTTGTCTATATCCAGAGAGTAAGCTACATGGCAGCATAGTGCAACATTTCCATATACAAAGTTCTATCTTCTTGGGAGCTGTGTCCAACGTGTCCATAATTTGAGAGCTACATACATGGCATGTCAATCCAAAATATCCATACACAGAGAGCTAGCTACATGGCAGACGAGTTCAAAATGTCCATATACAGAGAGCTAGCTGCATTGCAGAGTAGTGCAACATTTTCAGATACAGAGTTCTATCTACAAGGCAGATGAATCCAATTGGTCTATATACAGAGAGCTAGCTACATGGCAGGGTAGTGCAACATTTCCATATATGGAGTTTTAGCTACTTGGACGATGAGTCCAACTTGTCCATATACTGAGAGCTACCTACATGGCAGAGAATTCCAACATGTCTATATACAGAGGGCTAGCTACAAGGAAGATGAGCACAACATGTCTATATACAAAGAGCTAGCTACACGGTAGGGTAGTGCAACATTTCCATATACACTGTTCTATCTATAAGGCAGATGAATCCAACTTGTCTATATCCAGAGTGTAAGTTACATTGCAGAGTAGTGCAACATTTCTATATACATAGTTCTATCTTCATGGCAGGTGTGTCCAATGTGTTCTTAAATTGAGAGCTATCTACATGGCTTATCAGTTCTAAATATCCACACACAGAGAGCTAGCAACATGGCAGACAAGTTCAAAGTGTTCATATACAGAGTGCCAGCTACATGGCAGAGAGGTGCAACATTTTCAGATACAGAGTTCTACCTACAAGGCAGATGAGTCCAACTTGTCTATATACAGAGAGCTAACTGCCTGGCAGGGTAGTACAACATTTCCATATACGGAGTTTTAGCTACATGGCCAATGAGTCCAACTTGTCCATATACAGAGCGCTACCTACATGGCAGTATATTCCAACATGTATGTATACAGAGGGCTAGCTACAAGGCAGATGAGCACAACATGTCTATATACAGAGAGCACAACATGTCTATATACACTGCGTGGCAGGGTAGTGCAACATTTCCATATACAGTGTTCTATCTAGAAGGCAGATGAGTCCAACTTGTCTATATCCAGAGAGTTAGCTACATGGCCGAGAAGTGCAACATTTCCATATACAAAATTCTATCTTCATGGCAGGTGTCCAACATGTCCGTAAATTGAGAGCTACCTATATGGCATATCAGTGCTAAATATCCATACACAGAAAGCTTCCTACATGGCAGACGAGTCCAAAATGTCCATATACTGAGAGCCACCTACATGGCATAGTATTCCAACATGACTATATACTGAGGGCTAGCTACTTGGCAGGGTAGTGCAACATTTCCATATACAGTGTTCTATCTACAAGACAGATGAGTCCAACTTGTCTATATCCAGAGAGTAAGCTACATGGCAGAGTAGTGCAATATTTCCATATACAAAGTTCTATCTTCATGGCAGGTGTCCAACGTATCCGTAAATTGAGAGCTACCTACATGGCATATCAGTGCTAAATATCCACACATAGAGAGGTAGCTACATGGCAGACGAGTCCAAAATGTCCATATACAGAGAGGTAGCTACATGGCAGAGTAGTGCAACATTTTCTGAGTTCTATCTACAAAGCAGATGAGTCCAACTTGTTTATATACAGAGTTTAGTGCAACTTTTCCATATGCAGTGTTCTATCTACAAGGCAGATGAGTCCAACTTGTCTATATGCAGAGAGTAAGCTACATGGCAGAGTAGAGCAACATTTCCATATACAAAGTTCTATCTTCATGGCTGCTGGGTCCAACGTGTCCATAAATTGAGAGCTATCTACATGGCATATCAGTCCAAAATATCCATAAACAGAGAGCTAGCTACATGGCAGACGACTCCAAAATGTACATATACAGAGAGCTAGCTACATCGCAGAGTACTGCAACATTTTCAGATAGAGAGTACTATCTAAAAGGCAGATGGGGCAAACTTGTCTATATACAGAGACCTAGTTACATGGCAGGGTAGTGTAACATTTCCATATACAGAGTTTAGCTACATGGCCAATGAGTCCAACTAGTCCGTATACTGAGAGTTTCCTACATGGCAGAGTCTTTCAACATGTCTATATACTGAGGGCAAACTACAAGGCAGATGAGCACAACATGTCTATATATAGAACTCTAGCTACATGGCAGGGTAGTGCAACATTTACATATACAGTGTTCTATCTAAAAGGCAGATGAGTCCAACTTGTCTATACACAGAGAGCTAGCTACATGGCAGGGTAGTGCAACATTTCCATATACAGTGTTCTATCTACAAGGCGCTCTGGTAGCGTAGTGGTTATGAATCGGGCTGCGAACCTTAAGGTCAGTGGTTCAAAACTACCAGCTGCTCCACGGGAGAAAGATGAGGCTTTCTAC
>NW_006409132.1:48753-49605 GCF_000296735.1 Chrysochloris asiatica
TAGTGCAACATTAACATATACAGAGTTTTAACTACATATCCGATGAGTCCAACTTGTCCATATACTGAGAGCTACCCAAATGGCAGAGTATTCCAACACGTCTATATACAGAGGGCTAGCTATAAGGCAGATGAGCACAACATGTCTATATAGAGAGAGCTAGCTACATTGCAGGGTAGTAGAACATTTCCATATAGAGTGTTCTATCTACAAGGCAGATGAGTCCAAGTTGTCTATATACAGAGAGCTAGCTACATGGCAGGGTAGTATAACATTTCTATATATAAAGTTCTATCTTCATGGCAGCTTTGTCTAACATGTCCATAAATTGAGAGCTACCTACATGGTAGAGTATTCCAAGATGACTATATACAGAGGGCTAGCTACAATGCAGATGAGCACAACATGTGTATGTAAAGAGAGCTAGCTACATGGCAGAGTAGTGCAACATTTCCATATACAGTGTTCTATCTACAAGGCAGATGAGCCCAACTTGTCTATATACAGCGAGTAATCTACATGGTAGAGTAGTGCACCATTTCCCTATACTGAGTTTTAGCTACACGGCCGATGACTCCAACTTGTCCACACACTGAGAGCTATATACATGGCCGAGTATTCCAACATGTCTATATACAAAAGGCTACCTAAAAATCAGATGAGCACATCATGTCTATATACAGAGAGCTACCTACATTGCAGGGTAGTGCCACATTTCCATATACAGTGTTCTATCTACAAGGCAGATGAGTCCAAATTGTCTATATACAGAGAGCTAGCTACATCGCAGGGTAGTGCAACATTAACATATACAGAGTTTTAACTACATATCTGATGAGTCCAGCTTGTCCA
>NW_006409132.1:51010-51918 GCF_000296735.1 Chrysochloris asiatica
AGCCTCATCTTTCTCTCGCGGAGCGGCTGGTAGTTTCGAACCGCTGACCCTAAGGTTCGCAGCCCGATTCGTAACCACTACGCTACCAGAGCTCCTTATACTGAGAGAGAATACATGGCATACGATTCCAAAATGTCCATATACAGAAAGCAATCTTCAAGGCAGGCTATTGCAACATTTCCTTATACAGGGTAGTGCATCATTTCCATATAGAGAGTTCATGCTACAAGGCATTTGAGTTCAACTAGTCTAAATATAGAAAGCTAGCTAACTGTCATGGTACTGCGAACTGTCCAAATTCAGCATAGTAGATATATGGCAGATGAGTTCAACATGAACATATAATGAGAGCTAGCTACATGGCAGACAAGTTCAATAGACCTATCTACTTGGCAGATAACTCCAACATATCCATGTACTGAGACCAAACTGCATGGTAGAAGAGTCCAAAATGTCCATGTAAAGAGAGTTAGCTACATGACAGACGAGTCCTACATGTCCATATAATGAGACCTAGCTACATGGCAGACAAGTGCAAGAGAGCTATCTTCTTGGAAGATTAGTCCAACATATCCATGGACAAGGAACTAGCTACATGGCAAATGAGTAAAAAAATGTCCATATACAGAGTTCTAGCTACATGGCAGGTGTGTACACGTGTCGACATACTGAGAGCAACATACATGGCAGATGTGACAAATATATCCAAGTACAGGGAATTAGCTACGTGGCAGACAAGTCCAAAATGTCCATATACAGAGAGCTAGCTACATGGCAGAGTAGTACAACATTTTCATATACAGAGTTCTATCTACAAGGCAGATGAGTCCAACTTGTCTATATACAGAGAGCTAGCTACATCGCAGGGTAGTGCAACATTAACATATACAGAGTTTTAACTACATATC
>NW_006409132.1:52523-63064 GCF_000296735.1 Chrysochloris asiatica
AGTGCAACATTTCCATATACAGAGATTTAGCTACATGGCCGATGAGTCCAACTTGTCCATATACTGAGAGCTTCCTACATGGCAGAGTATTCCAACATGTCTATATACAGATGGCTAGCTACAAGGCAGATGAGCACAACATGTCTATATACAGAGAGCTAGCGACATGGCATGGTAGTGCAACATTTCCATATACAGTGTTGTATCTACAGGTCAGATGAATCCAACTTGTCTACATCCAGAGAGTAATCTACATGGTAGAGTAGTGCTACATTTCCTTATACAAAGTTCTATCTTCATGGAAATTGTGTCCAACGTGTCCATAAATTGAGAGCTACCTACATGGCATATCAGTCCAAAATATCCATACACTGAGAGCTAGCTACATGGCAGATGAGTCCAATATGTCCATATACAGAGAGCTAGCTACATGGCAGAGTAGTGCAACATTTTCAGATACAGATTTCTATCTATAAGACAGATGAATCCAACTTGTCTATATACAGAGAGCTAGATACATGGCAGTGTATTGTAGCATTATCATTTACAGAGTTTTAGCTACATGGCCGTTAAGTCCAACTTGTCCGTGTACTGAGAGCTAACTACATGACTGAGTATTCCAACATGTGTATATACAGAGGGCTAGCTACAAGGCAGATGAGCAACAGAAGTCGATATACAGAATGCTCGCTACATAGCAAGGTAGTGCAACATTTCCATATACAGTATTTTATCTCAAGGCAGATGAGTCCAACATGTCTATATCCAAAGAGTAAGCTACATGGCAGAGTAGTGCAACATAACCACATACAAAGTTATATCTTCATGGCAGCTCTGTCCAACGTGTCCATAAATTGAGAGCTACCTACATGGCATATCAGTCCAAAATATCCATACACAGAGAGCTAGCTACATGGCAGACAAGTCCAAATTGTCCATATAAAGAGAACCAGCTGTATGGCAGAGTAGTGCAACATTTTAAGATACAGAGTTCTATCTAAAAGGCAGATGAGGCAAACATGTCTATAAACAGAGACCTAGCTATATGGCAGGGTAGTGAAACATTTCCATATACAAAGTTTAGCTACATGGCCAATGAGTCCAACTAGTCCGTATACTGAGAGCTTCCTACAGGGCAGAGTATTCCAAAATGTCTCTATACATAGGGCTAACTACAAGGCAGATGAACACAACATGTCTATATATAGAGAGAGATAGCTACATGGCAGGGTAATGCAACATTTCCATATACAGTGTTCTATCTACAAGGATGATGACTCCAACTTGTCTATATACAGAGAGCTAGCTACATGGCAGGGTAGTGCAGCATTTCCATATACAGAGTTTAACTACATGGCCGATGAGTCCTACTTGTCCATTTACTGAGAGCTACCTACATGGCAGAGTATTCCAAGATGACTATATACAGAGGGATAGCTACAAGGCAGATGAACACAACATATGTATATAATGACAGCCAGGTACATGGCAGGGTAGTGCACCATTTCCATATACAGTGTTCTATCTACAAGGCAGATGAGTCAAACTTGTCTCTATCCAGAGTGTAATCTACATGGCAGAGTAGTGCCACATTTCCATATACAGAGTTTTAGCTACATGGCCGATGAGTCCATCTTGACCATATACTGAGAGTGACCTACATTGCAGAGTATTCCAACTTCTCTACATACAGAGGGTTAGCTAAAAACCAGATGAGCACAACATGTCTATATAGGAAGATTTAGCTACATGGAAGGGTAGTGCAACATTTCCATATACAGTGTTCTATCTCAAGGCAGATGATTCCAACTTGTCTATATTCAGAGAGTAAGGCTACATGGCAGAGCAGTGCAACATTTCCATATACAAAGTTCTATCTTCATCGCAGCTGTGTCCACCATGTCCATAAATTGAGAGCTACGTACATGGCATATCCGTCCAAAATATCCATACAGAGAGAGCTAGCTACATGGCAGACAAGTCCAAAATGTCCATATACAGAGAAATGGCTACATGGCAGAGTAGTGCAACATTTTCAGATACAGAGTTCTATCCAAAAGGCAGATGAGGCAAACATGTCTATATACAGAGACCTAGCTACATGGCAGGGTAGTGAAACATTTCCATATACAGAGTTTAGCTACAATGCCTATGAGTCCAACTTGTCCATATACTGAGAGCTTCCTACATGGCAGAGTATTCTAACATGTCTATATACAGAGGGCTAACTACAAGGCAGATGAGCACAACATGTCTATATATAGAGAGCTAGCTACATGGCAGGGTACTGCAACATTTCCATATACAGTGTTCTATCTACAAGGCAGATGAGTCCAACTTGTCTATATCCAGAGAGTAAGCTACATGGCAGATTAGTGCAACAATTCCATTTACAAAGTTCTGTCTTCATGTCAGCTGTGTCCAACGTGTCCATAAATTGAGAGCTACCTACATGGCATATCAGTACAAAATATACATACACAGAGAGCTAGCTACATGGCAGAGTAGTGCAATAATTTCAGACACAGAGTTCTATTTACAAGGGAGATGAGTCCAACTTGTCTATATACAGAGAGCTAGCTACATCGCAGGGTAGTGCATCATTTCCATATACAGAGTTTTAGCTACATGGCCGATGAGTCCAACTTGTCCATATACTGAGAACCACCTAAATGGCATAGTATTCCAACATGTTTATATACAGAGGGCTAGCTACAAGGCAGTTGAGCCCATCATGTCTATATACAGAGAGCTAGCTACACGGCAGGGTATTCCAACATTTCCATATACAGTGTTCTATCTACAAGACAGATGAATCCAACTTGTCTATATCCAGAGAGAAAGCTACATGGCAGAGTAGTGCAATATTTCAATATACAAAGTTCTATCTTCATGGCAGCTGTGTCCAATGTGTCCATAAATTGAGAGCTACCTACATAACACATCAGTCCAAAATATCCATACACAGAGAGCTTGCTACATGACAGACAAGTCCAAAATGTCGACATACAGAGAGCCAGCTACATGGCAGAGTTGTGCAACATTTTCAGATACAGAGTAGTATCTATAAGGCACATGAGTCCAACTTGTCCATATACAGAGAGCTAGCTACATGGCAGGGTAGTGTAACATTTCCATATACAGAGTTTTAGCTACATGGCCGATGATTCCAACTTGTCCATATACTGAGAGATACCTCCATGCCAGAGTATTCCAACATGTCTATATACAGAGTTCTATTTAAAGGCAGATGAGGCAAACATGTCCATATACATAGAGCTTGCTACGTGGCAGACTACTGCAACATTTGATATACAGAGTTTAGCTACATGACCGATGAGTCCAACTTGTCCAAATATTGAGAGCTACCTACATGGGAGACTATTCTAAGATGACTATATACAGAGGGCTAGCTACAAGGTAGATGTGCAAAACATGTCTATATACAGAGAGATAGCTACATGGCAGGGTAGTGCATCATTTCCATATACAGTGTTCTATCTACAAGGCAGATGAGTCCAACTTGTCTATATCCAGAGAGTAAGCTACATGGCAGAGTAGTGCAACATTTTCAGATACAGAGTTCAATCTACAAGGCAGATGAGTCCAACTTGTCTATATACAGAGAGCTAGCTACATGGCAGGGTAGCTCAATATTTTATACAGAGTTTTAGATACATGGCAGATGAATTCAATTTGTCCATATACTGAGAGCTACCTCCATGGCAGAGTATTCCAACATGTCTATATACAGAGGGCTAGTTACAAGGCAGATGAGCACAACGTGTCTAAATACAGAGAGCTATCTACATGGTAGTGTAGTGAAACATTTCCATATACAGTGTTCTATCTACAAGTCAGATGAGTCAAACTTGTCTCTATCCAGAGAGTAATCTACATGGCAGAGTAGTGCAACATTTCCATATACAGAGTTTTAGCTACATGGCCGATGAGTCCATCTTGACCATATACTGAGAGTGACCTACATTGCAGAGTATTCCAACTTCTCTATATAGAGAGGGTTAGCTACAAAGCAGATGAGCACAACCTGTCTATATAGAGAGATCTAGCTACATGGCAGGGTAATGGAACATTTCCATATACAATGTTCTATCTATAAGGCAGATGAGTCCAACTTGTCTATATTCAGAGAGAAAGCTACATGGCAGAGTAGTGCAAAATTTCCATATACAAATTTCTATCTTCATGGTCACTGTCTCCAACGTGTCCATAAATTGAGAGCTACATAAATGGTATATCAGTCCAAAATATCCATACACAGATAGCTAGCTACAGGCAAATGAGTCCAAAATGTCCATATAGATAGCTAGCTACATGGCAGAGTAGTTCAACATTTTAAAATACAGAGTTCTATATACAAAGCAGATGATTCCAACTTGTCTACGTACAGAGAGCTAGCTACATGACAGGGTAGTGCACCATTTACATATAGAGAGTTTTCGCTACATGGCCGATGAGTCCAACTTGTCCATATACTGAGAGTTACCTACATGGCAGTGTATTCCAACATGTCTATATACAAAAGGCTAGCCACAAGGCAGAGGAACACAATATGTCTATATACAGAGAGCTAGCTACATGGGAGGATATTCCATCATTTCCATATACAGTGTTCTATTTACAAGGCAGAAGAGTCCAACTTGTCTATATCCAGAGAGTAAGCTACATGGCAGAGTAGTGCAACATTTCCATATGCAAAGTTCTATCTTCTTGGCAGCTGTGTCCTCCTGTCCATAAATTGAGAGCTACCTACATGGCATATCAATGCTAAATATCCATACACAGAGAGCTAGCTACATGAAGACAAGTTTAAAATGTCCATATAAAGAGTTAGCTACATGGCAGAGTAGTGCAACATTTTCAGATAGAGGGTTCTATCTACAAGGCAGATGAGTCCAACTTGCCTATTTCTAGAGAGCAAGCTACATGGCAGAGTAGTGCAACATTTCCATATATAAAATTCTATCTTCATGGCAGATGTGTCCAATGTGTCCATAAATTGAGAGCTACCTACATGGCACATAAGTCCAAAATATCCATAGAGAGAGAGCTAGCTACATGAAAGACAAGTCCAAAATGTCCATATACAGAGAACAAGCTACATCTCAGAGTACTGCAACATTTTCAGATACAGAGTTCTATCTACAAGGCAGATGAGTCCAACTTCTCTATATACAGAGAGCTCTCTACATGGTAGGGCAGTGCAACATTTCCATATACATAGTTTTAGTTACATGGCCAATGAGCCCAACTTGCCCATATACTGAGAGCTACCTACATGGCAGAGTATTCCAACATGACTATATTCTGAGGGCTAGCTGCAAGGCAGATGAGCACAGCATATCTATATACAGAGAGCTACCTACATGGCAGAGTATTCCAACATGACTATATTCTGAGGGCTAGCTGCAAGGCAGATGAGCACAGCATATCTATATACAGAGAGCTACCTACATGGCAGAGTATTCCAACATGACTATATTCTGAGGGCTAGCTGCAAGGCAGATGAGCACAGCATATCTATATACAGAGAGCTACCTACATGGCAGAGTATTCCAACATGACTATATTCTGAGGGCTAGCTGCAAGGCAGATGAGCACAGCATATCTATATACAGAGAGCTACCTACATGGCAGAGTATTCCAACATGACTATATTCTGAGGGCTAGCTGCAAGGCAGATGAGCACAGCATATCTATATACAGAGAGCTACCTACATGGCAGAGTATTCCAACATGACTATATTCTGAGGGCTAGCTGCAAGGCAGATGAGCACAGCATATCTATATACAGAGAGCTACCTACATGGCAGAGTATTCCAACATGACTATATTCTGAGGGCTAGCTGCAAGGCAGATGAGCACAGCATATCTATATACAGAGAGCTACCTACATGGCAGAGTATTCCAACATGACTATATTCTGAGGGCTAGCTGCAAGGCAGATGAGCACAGCATATCTATATACAGAGAGCTACCTACATGGCAGAGTATTCCAACATGACTATATTCTGAGGGCTAGCTGCAAGGCAGATGAGCACAGCATATCTATATACAGAGAGCTACCTACATGGCAGAGTATTCCAACATGACTATATTCTGAGGGCTAGCTGCAAGGCAGATGAGCACAGCATATCTATATACAGAGAGCTACCTACATGGCAGAGTATTCCAACATGACTATATTCTGAGGGCTAGCTGCAAGGCAGATGAGCACAGCATATCTATATACAGAGAGCTACCTACATGGCAGAGTATTCCAACATGACTATATTCTGAGGGCTAGCTGCAAGGCAGATGAGCACAGCATATCTATATACAGAGAGCTACCTACATGGCAGAGTATTCCAACATGACTATATTCTGAGGGCTAGCTGCAAGGCAGATGAGCACAGCATATCTATATACAGAGAGCTACCTACATGGCAGAGTATTCCAACATGACTATATTCTGAGGGCTAGCTGCAAGGCAGATGAGCACAGCATATCTATATACAGAGAGCTACCTACATGGCAGAGTATTCCAACATGACTATATTCTGAGGGCTAGCTGCAAGGCAGATGAGCACAGCATATCTATATACAGAGAGCTACCTACATGGCAGAGTATTCCAACATGACTATATTCTGAGGGCTAGCTGCAAGGCAGATGAGCACAGCATATCTATATACAGAGAGCTACCTACATGGCAGAGTATTCCAACATGACTATATTCTGAGGGCTAGCTGCAAGGCAGATGAGCACAGCATATCTATATACAGAGAGCTACCTACATGGCAGAGTATTCCAACATGACTATATTCTGAGGGCTAGCTGCAAGGCAGATGAGCACAGCATATCTATATACAGAGAGCTACCTACATGGCAGAGTATTCCAACATGACTATATTCTGAGGGCTAGCTGCAAGGCAGATGAGCACAGCATATCTATATACAGAGAGCTACCTACATGGCAGAGTATTCCAACATGACTATATTCTGAGGGCTAGCTGCAAGGCAGATGAGCACAGCATATCTATATACAGAGAGCTACCTACATGGCAGAGTATTCCAACATGACTATATTCTGAGGGCTAGCTGCAAGGCAGATGAGCACAGCATATCTATATACAGAGAGCTACCTACATGGCAGAGTATTCCAACATGACTATATTCTGAGGGCTAGCTGCAAGGCAGATGAGCACAGCATATCTATATACAGAGAGCTACCTACATGGCAGAGTATTCCAACATGACTATATTCTGAGGGCTAGCTGCAAGGCAGATGAGCACAGCATATCTATATACAGAGAGCTACCTACATGGCAGAGTATTCCAACATGACTATATTCTGAGGGCTAGCTGCAAGGCAGATGAGCACAGCATATCTATATACAGAGAGCTACCTACATGGCAGAGTATTCCAACATGACTATATTCTGAGGGCTAGCTGCAAGGCAGATGAGCACAGCATATCTATATACAGAGAGCTACCTACATGGCAGAGTATTCCAACATGACTATATTCTGAGGGCTAGCTGCAAGGCAGATGAGCACAGCATATCTATATACAGAGAGCTACCTACATGGCAGAGTATTCCAACATGACTATATTCTGAGGGCTAGCTGCAAGGCAGATGAGCACAGCATATCTATATACAGAGAGCTACCTACATGGCAGAGTATTCCAACATGACTATATTCTGAGGGCTAGCTGCAAGGCAGATGAGCACAGCATATCTATATACAGAGAGCTACCTACATGGCAGAGTATTCCAACATGACTATATTCTGAGGGCTAGCTGCAAGGCAGATGAGCACAGCATATCTATATACAGAGAGCTACCTACATGGCAGAGTATTCCAACATGACTATATTCTGAGGGCTAGCTGCAAGGCAGATGAGCACAGCATATCTATATACAGAGAGCTACCTACATGGCAGAGTATTCCAACATGACTATATTCTGAGGGCTAGCTGCAAGGCAGATGAGCACAGCATATCTATATACAGAGAGCTACCTACATGGCAGAGTATTCCAACATGACTATATTCTGAGGGCTAGCTGCAAGGCAGATGAGCACAGCATATCTATATACAGAGAGCTACCTACATGGCAGAGTATTCCAACATGACTATATTCTGAGGGCTAGCTGCAAGGCAGATGAGCACAGCATATCTATATACAGAGAGCTACCTACATGGCAGAGTATTCCAACATGACTATATTCTGAGGGCTAGCTGCAAGGCAGATGAGCACAGCATATCTATATACAGAGAGCTACCTACATGGCAGAGTATTCCAACATGACTATATTCTGAGGGCTAGCTGCAAGGCAGATGAGCACAGCATATCTATATACAGAGAGCTACCTACATGGCAGAGTATTCCAACATGACTATATTCTGAGGGCTAGCTGCAAGGCAGATGAGCACAGCATATCTATATACAGAGAGCTACCTACATGGCAGAGTATTCCAACATGACTATATTCTGAGGGCTAGCTGCAAGGCAGATGAGCACAGCATATCTATATACAGAGAGCTACCTACATGGCAGAGTATTCCAACATGACTATATTCTGAGGGCTAGCTGCAAGGCAGATGAGCACAGCATATCTATATACAGAGAGCTACCTACATGGCAGAGTATTCCAACATGACTATATTCTGAGGGCTAGCTGCAAGGCAGATGAGCACAGCATATCTATATACAGAGAGCTACCTACATGGCAGAGTATTCCAACATGACTATATTCTGAGGGCTAGCTGCAAGGCAGATGAGCACAGCATATCTATATACAGAGAGCTACCTACATGGCAGAGTATTCCAACATGACTATATTCTGAGGGCTAGCTGCAAGGCAGATGAGCACAGCATATCTATATACAGAGAGCTACCTACATGGCAGAGTATTCCAACATGACTATATTCTGAGGGCTAGCTGCAAGGCAGATGAGCACAGCATATCTATATACAGAGAGCTACCTACATGGCAGAGTATTCCAACATGACTATATTCTGAGGGCTAGCTGCAAGGCAGATGAGCACAGCATATCTATATACAGAGAGCTACCTACATGGCAGAGTATTCCAACATGACTATATTCTGAGGGCTAGCTGCAAGGCAGATGAGCACAGCATATCTATATACAGAGAGCTACCTACATGGCAGAGTATTCCAACATGACTATATTCTGAGGGCTAGCTGCAAGGCAGATGAGCACAGCATATCTATATACAGAGAGCTACCTACATGGCAGAGTATTCCAACATGACTATATTCTGAGGGCTAGCTGCAAGGCAGATGAGCACAGCATATCTATATACAGAGAGCTACCTACATGGCAGAGTATTCCAACATGACTATATTCTGAGGGCTAGCTGCAAGGCAGATGAGCACAGCATATCTATATACAGAGAGCTACCTACATGGCAGAGTATTCCAACATGACTATATTCTGAGGGCTAGCTGCAAGGCAGATGAGCACAGCATATCTATATACAGAGAGCTACCTACATGGCAGAGTATTCCAACATGACTATATTCTGAGGGCTAGCTGCAAGGCAGATGAGCACAGCATATCTATATACAGAGAGCTACCTACATGGCAGAGTATTCCAACATGACTATATTCTGAGGGCTAGCTGCAAGGCAGATGAGCACAGCATATCTATATACAGAGAGCTACCTACATGGCAGGGTAGGGCAACATTTCCATATACGGTGTTCTATCTACAAGGCAGATGAGTCCAACTTGTCTATGTCCAGAGAGTAAGCTACATGGTAGAGTAGTGCAACATTTCCATATGCAAAGTTCTATCTTCCTGGCAGCTTTGTCCTCGTGTCCATAAATTGTGAGCTACCTACATGGCATATCAATGCTAAATATCCATACACAGAGAGCTACCTACATGAAGACGAGTTTAAAATGTCCATATAAAGAGAGTTAGCTACATGGCAGAGTAATGCAACATTTTCGGATAGAGAGTTCTATCTACAAGGCAGATGAGTCCAACTTTTCTATATACAGAGAGCATGCTACATGGCAGGGTAGTGCAACATTTCCATATACAGAGTTTTAGCTACATGGCCGATGATTCCAAGTTGTCCATATATTGAGAGGTACCTACCTGGCAGAGTATTTGAACATTAGTATATACAGAGGTCTAGCTACAATGCAGATGAGCACAACATGTGTATATAAAGAGAGCTAGCTACATGGCAGGGTAGTGCAACATTTCCAAATACAGTGTTCTGTTTACAAGGCAGATGAGTCCAACTTGTCTATATGCAGAGAGAAATCTACATGGTAGAGTAGTGCAAATTTTCCATATACAGAGTTTTACCTACACGGCTGATGAGTTCAACTTGTCCATATACTGACAGCTACCTACAGGGCCGAGTATTCCAAATCTCTATATACAGAGGGCTAGCTACAAGGCTAATACCACTATTATTCAAATTTATGCACCAACCACTAAAGCCAGTGAAGATGAAATAGAAGAATTCTACCAACTTCTTCAGTCTGAAATCG
>NW_006409132.1:65484-74972 GCF_000296735.1 Chrysochloris asiatica
ACCTCCAACGAGATGGATCGGCCAGGTGGCATCATTGATGGACTTGGGGGTGTCAGCGGTGGTGAGGTTGGCCCAGGATCGAACATTGTTTCGTTCTGCTGTGCATGGAGTCGCTATGAGTCGGTTCGGACTCGATGGCACCTGACAACAACAACAACAGCTACAAGGCAGATGAGCACAACATATCTATATACAGAGAGCTAGCTACATGGCAGAGTAGTGCATCTTTTTCAGATACAGAGTTCTATCTAAAAGGCACATGAATCCAACATGTCTATATACAGAGAGCTAGGTAGATGGCAGGGTAGTGCAACATTTCCATATACAGTGTTGTATCTACAAGGCATATGAGTCCAACTTGTCTATATCCAGAGCTCAAGCTACTTGGCAGAGTAGTGCAACATTTCCATATACAAAGTTCTATCTTCATCGCAGCTGTGACCAACAAGTCCATAAATTGAGAGCTACGTACATGGCATATCAGTCCAAATTATCCATACACAGAGATCTAGCTACATGGCAGAGAAGTGCAATAATTTCAGATACAGATTTCTATTTATCAGGGAGATGAGTCCAACTTGCCTATATACAGAGAGCTAGCTACGTAGCCGGGTAGTGCATCATTTCCATACACAGAGTTTTAGCAACATGGCCGATGAGTCCAACTTGTCCATATACTGAGAACTACCTACATGGCAGAGTATTCCAACATGTCTATATACAGAGGGCTAGCTACAATGCAGTTGAGCACAACCTGTCTATATACAGAGAGCTAGGTACATGGCAGGGTATTCCAACATTTCCATACACAGTGTTCTATCTACAAGGCAGATGAGTCCAACTTGTCTATATCCAGAGAGTAAGCTACATGGCAAAGTAGTGCAACATTTCCATATACAAAGTTCTATCTTCATCGCAGCTGTGTCCAACATGTCCACAAATTGAGAGCTACCTACATGGCATATCAGTCCAAAATTTCCATACACAGACAGCTAGTTGCATGGCAGATGAGTCCAAAATGTCCATATATTGAGAGCTAGCTACATGGCAGAGTAGTGCAACATTTTCAGATACAGAGTTCTAACTACAAGGCAGATGAGTCCAACTTGTCTATATACAGAGAGCTAGCTACAGGCAGGGTAGTGCAACATTTCCATAAACAGAGTTTTAGCTACATGGTCGATGAGTCCAACTTGTCCATATACTGAGAGCTACCTACATGGCAGAGTATTCCATCATGACTATATACAGTGGACTAGCTACAAGGCAGATGAACACAACATGTATATATAAAGAGAGCTAGCTACATGGCAGGATAGTGCAACATTTCCATATACAGTGTTCTACCTAAAAGGCAGATGAGTCCAATTTGTCTGTATCCAGAGAGTAAGCTACATGACAGAGTAGTGCAACATTTCATATACAAAGTTCTATCTTCATGGCAGCTGTGTCCAACGTGTCCCAAAATTGTGAGCTACCTACATGGCATATAAGTCCAAAATATCCATACACAGAGGGCTAGCTAAATGGCAAGGTAGTGCAACATTTCCATATACAGAGAACTAGCTACATGGCAGAGTAGTGCAAAATTTTTAGATACAGAGTTCTATCTGCAAATCAGATGAGGCAAATTTGTCTATATCCAGAGAGTAAGCTACATGGCAGAGTGGTGCAACATTTCCGTATACAAAGTTCTATCTTCATGGCAGCTCTGTCCAATGTGTCTATAAATTGAGAGCTACCTACATGGCATATCAGTCCAAAATACGCATACACAGAGAGCTAGCTGCATGGCAGACGAGTTCAAAATGTCCATATACAGAGAGCTAGCTACATGACAGAGTAGTGCCACATTTTCAGATACAGGGTTCTATCTACAAGACAGATGAGTCCAACTTGTCCATATACAGATAGTAAGCTACATGGCAAGGTAGTGCAACATTTCCATATACAGTGTTGTATCTACAAGTCAGATGAGTCCAACTTGTCTATATCCAGATAGTAAGCTACATGGCAGAGTAGTGCAACATTTCCATATACAAAGTGCTATCTTCATGGCAGCTGTGTCCAACGTGTCTATAAATTGAGAGCTACCTACATGGCATATCAGTCCAAAATATCCATAAACAGAGAACTACCTACATGGCAAACGAATCCATAATGTCCATATACAGAGAGCTAGCTACATGGCAGAGAAGTGCAACATTTTCAGATACAGAGTTCTATCTACAAAGCAGATGAGGCAAACTTGTCTATATACAGAGAGCTAGCTGCATGGCAGAGAAGTGCAAGATTTTCAGATAAAGTGTTCTGTCTACAAAGCAGATGAGTCAAACTTGTCTATATACAGAGAGCTAATTACATGGCAGTGTAGTGCAACATTTCCATATACATGGCTAATGAGTCCAACTTGTCCATATACTGAGAGCTTCCTACAATGCAGAGTGTTCCAACATGTCTATATACAAAAGGCTATCTTCAAGGCAGATGAGTCCAACTTGTCTATATCCAGAGAGTAAGCTACATGGCAGAGTAGTGCAACATTTCCATATACAAAGTTCTATCTTCATGGCAGCTGTGTCCAACGTGTCCATAAATTGAGAGCTACCTACATGGCATATCAATCCAAAATATACATACACAGAGAGCTAGCTACATGGCAGACCTGTCCAAAATGTCCATATATAGAGAGCTATCTACATGGCAGAGTAGTGCAACATTTTCAGATACAAAGTTCTATCCACAAGGCAGATGAGTCCAACTTGTCTATATAAAGAGAGCTAGCTACATGGCAGGGTAGTGCAACATTTCCATATACAGAGTTTAGCTACATGGCCGATGAGTGCAACTTGTCCATATACTGAAAGCTACCTCCATGGCAGAGTATTCCAACATGTCTATATACAAAGTTATATCTACAAGGCAGATGAGGCAAACTTGTCTATATACAGAGAGCTAGCTACGTGGCAGGGTAGTGCAACATTTCCATACACAGAGTTTTAGCTAAATGGCTGATGAGTCCAACTTGTCCATATACTGAGAGCTACCTATATGGCAGAGTATTCCAACATGTCTATATACAGAGAACTAGCTGCATGGCAGAAAAGTCAACATTTCCATATAGAGAATAATAGCTACATGGCAGATGTGTTCAACTTGTCCAAATACTGAAATCTGGGGACATGGCAGACAAATCCAATATGTTCATATACTGAGAGCTACGTGCTTGGCAGATCAGTCCAACGTATCCATGTACAGAATGCTAGCTACATGGCAGACGAGTCCAAAATATTCATATACAGAGAGGTAACTACAGGTCAGATTAGTGCAACACTTCCATATACATAGTTCTAGCTACTACCTGACAGATGTGTTCAATGTGTCCATATACTGAGAGCTAGCTATATGGCAGACACGTCCAATATGTTCATATACAGAGAGATACCTACATGGCAGATCATTCCAATATATACATGTACAGAGAGCTAGCAGACTAGTCCAGTGTAGTGCAACATTCCCATATACAGAGCTCTAGCTACATGGCAGATGATTCCAAGATGTCCATATATAGAGGGCTAGATACTTAGCAGACAAGTCCAATATGTCCATATACAGAGAGATATTTACATGGCAGGGTAGTGCAACATTTCCATATACAGAGTTCAAGCTACATGGCAGATATGACCAAAGTGTATATATAGTGAGAGCTAGCTACATTGCAGCGTAGTTAAACATGTACATATACAGGGTACTAGCTACTTGGCAGATGAGTAAACATGCCCATATACTGAGAGCTACCTACATGGATGTGCAGACCAACATGTCCATATACATGTTACTAGTTACATAGCAGATCAGTGAAACATGTCCATATACAGGGTACTAGCTACATAGCAGATATGTCCAACATGGGCATATACTGAGAGATAACTACATGGTTGAAAATTCCAATATGTTCATATACAGAGAACAAGCTATATGGCAGACCAGTCCAACAAATCCATATTCAGAGAGCTAGCTACATACATGTCAGACGAGTTCAAAATGCCCATATACAGAGAGCTAGCTACATGACTGATGTGTGCAACATGTCCATATACTGAGAGCTAGGAACATGACAGAGTAGTCCAACATATTCATATACAGGGTACTAGCTACAAGGCAGATGAGTCCAACTTGTCTATATACAGAGAGCTAGCTACATGGCAGAATAGTGCAACATTTCCATATACAGGGTTCTAGTTACATGGCAGATGTGTCCTAGGTGTCTATATACTGAGATCGAGCTATGTGGCTGACAAGTACAATGTGTTCATATCCAGACAGCAACCTACTTGGCAGATCAGTCCCACATATCCATGCACAGAGAGCTAGCTACATGGCAGACGAGAACACAATGTCCATATACAGAGAGCTAGCTACAGGGCAGAGTATTGCAACATTTCCATATACAGACTTCTAGGTACATGCCACATGTGTCCAACGTGTCCAGACACTGAGAGCTAGCTACATGGCAGAGCAGTCCATCGAGTCCATATACAGAGTACTAGCTACATGCCAGATGAGTCCCACATGTCTATATACTGAGAGCCAGCTACATGGCAGTCAAGTCCAATATGATCATATACTGAGAGGTACCATCTAAGCAGATGAATTCAACATATCCATGTACAGAGAGCTAGCTATATGGCAGGTAGTGCAACATTTCCATATACTTAGTTCTAGCTACAAGGCAGAGGGGCCAACTTGTCTATATATAGAGAGCTAGCTACAAGACAGAGAAGTGCAACATTTCCATATACAGAGTTCTAAGTACATGGCAGATGTTTAAAACATGTCCATATCATAAGAGCTAGCTACATGACAGATGTGTCCAACGTGTCCATATACTGAGAGCCAACTACATGGCAGACAAGTCCAATATGTTCATATCCAGAGAGCTACCTACTTAGCAGATCAGTCTAACAAATCCTTGTACAGAGAGCTAGCTACATGGCAGACGATTCCTAAATGTCCGTATATTGAGAGGTAGCCAAATTGCAGGGTAGTGCAACATTTCCCTATACTGATTTTAACTACATGGCAGATGTTTCAACGGTGTTCATATCCTGAGAGCTACCTATATGGTAGATAAATCCAATATGTTCACATACAGAGAGCTATATACTTGTCAGAGCAGTCCAATATATCCATATACAGAGTTCTAGCTACAAGCAGATGAGTCCAACTTGTCTGTTTACACAGAGCTAGCTAAATGGCAGAGTAGTGCAACATTTCCACATACAGAGTGCTAGTTACATGGCAGATGTGTCCAACGTGTCCATATACTGACAGCTAGCTACATGGCAGAGTAGTCCAACATCTCCCTATTCAGAGTACTAGCTACATGGCAGATGTGTCCAACTTGTCTATATACTGAGAGTCACCCACATGGCAGACAAGTCCAATATGTTCATGTAGAGAGAGTTAACTACTTGGCAGATCACTCCAACATATCCACTTACAGAGAGCTTGCTACATGTCAGACGAGTCCAAAATGTCCATATAGAGAGAACTAGCTACATGGCAGTGTGATGCAACATTTCCATATACAGAGTTCTAGGTACAAGGCAGATGAGTCCAACTAGTCTATATACAGAGAGCTAGATACATGGCAGAGTAGTGCAACACTTGAATATACAGAGTTCTAACTACATGGCAGATGTGTCCAACGTGTCCATATACTGAGAGTTAGCTACATGGCAGAGTAGTCAAACATATCAATATTCAGGGTAGTAGCTACATGGCAGATGTGTCCAATGTGTCCATATATTAAGAGCCACCTACAGGGCTGACAAGTCGAATATGTTCATATATAGAGAGCTACCTACTTGGCAGATCAGTTCAACATATCCATGTACAGAGAGATAACAATATGCCAGACGAGTTCAAAATGTCCATATACAGAGAGCTACCTACATGGCAGGGTAGTGAAACATTTCCATATACAGAGTTCTAGCTACATGGCAGATGTGTCCTATATGTTCATAAACAGAGAGCTACCTACTTGGCAGATCAGTGTACCATATCGATGTACAGAGAGCTTACTACATGACACAGGAGTCCAAAATGTCCATACACTGTAGCTAGCTAGCTACATGGCAGTGTCATGCAACATTTCCATATACAGCGTTCTAGCTAGGTGTCATATGTGTTCAACGTGTCCATATGAGAGCTAGCTATATGTCAGACATGTCCAATATGTTCATATACAGAGAACTACCTACTTGGCAGATCAGACAAACATATGCATGTACAGAGAGCTAGCTACATGGCAGACACGTCCAAAATGTCCCTATTCAGAGAGCTAGCTACATGTCAGGGTAGTGCAAGATTTCCATATACAGAGTTCTAGCTACAAGTTAGATTAGTCCAACTTGTCTTTATACAGAGAGCTAGCTACATGGCAGAGTAGTGCAACACTTCCATATACAGAGTTGTATCTACATGGCAGATGTGTCCAACATGACCATACACTGAGAGGTAGCTATATGGCAGACAAGTCCAATATGTTCATATACAGAGAGCTATCTACTAGGCAGATCAGGCCAAATATCCATGTATAGAGAGCTAGCTTCATGTCAGGGTAGTGCAACATTTCCATATTCAGAGTTCTAGCTACAAGGCAGATGAGACCAACTTGTCTATATACAGAGATTTAACTACATGGCAGACTAGTGTAACATGTCCATATACAGGGTACTAGCTTCATGGCAGATGTGTCCAACATGTCTATATACTGCGAACTAGATACATGGCAGACAAGACAAATATGTTCATTTACATAGAGTGAGCTACATGGCAGGGTAGTTCAACATTTCCATATACAGAGTTTAAGCTACATGGCAGATGTGTCCAACATGTCCATATACTGACAGCTAACTTCATGGCAGATCACTCCAAAATATCCATGTATAGAGAGCTAACTGCATGGCAGAGTAGTCCAGCATTTCCATATACAAAGTTCTAACTACATGGCATATATGTCCAACATGTCCATATACTGAGACCTACATCCAATGCAGATCAGTCCAAAATATCCATGTACAGAGAGCTATCTACATGGCAGAGTAGTGCAACATTTCCATATATAGATTTCTAGCTACAAGGCAGATGAGTACAACATGTCCATTCAAAGAGAGATAGCTACATGGAGGAGTAGTGCAACATTTTTATATTCAGAGTTCTAGATACATGGCAGATGTGTCCAACGTGTCCATATACTGAGAGCTAGCTACTCGTCAGAGCAGTCCAACATGTCCATATACAGGGTATTACCTACATGGCAGATGAGTCTAACATGTCCATATATGGAGAACTAGCAACATTACAGATCAGTCCAACATATCCATGTACAAAGTTTTAGCTACATGGCAGAGAAGTCCAAAATGTCCATATACTGAGAGCTAGTTACATGACATATCAGTCCAACATATCCATTTACAGAGAGCTAGCAACATGGAAGATAAGTCCAAAATGTTCATATACGGAGAGCTAGCTACATGGGAGGGTAGTGCAACATTTCCATATACAGATTTCTTGCTTCAAGGCAGATGAGTCCAACTTGTCTATAAACAGAGATCTAGCAACATGGCAGAATAGTTCAACATTTCCATATTCAAAGTTTTAGCAACATGGCAGGTGTGTCCAACATGTTCACATACTGAGAGCTACCTACATGGCAGATCAGTCCAAAGTATCCATGAACACAGTGCTAGCTACATGTCAGACGAGTCCAAAATTTTGATATACAGAGAGCTAGCGACGTGCTAGAATAGTGCATCATTTCCATATAGAGAGTTCAAGCTCCGTTCAGACGAGTCCAAAATGTCCATATACAGAGAGCCAGCTACATGGCAGGGTAGTGAAACATTTCCATATACAGAGTTCTAGCTACTAGGCAGATGAATCCAACTTGTCTATATACAGAGAGCTAGGTACATGGCAGGGTAGTGCAACATTTTCATAATCAGAGTTCTAGCTACATGGCAGATGTGTCAAGCATGTCCAAAAAGGGAAAGGTAGCTAAATGGCAGAGTAATCCAACATGTCCATATACAGGGTACTAGCTCCATGGCAGATGAATCCAACTTGTCCTTACACAGAGAGCTAGCTACATGGCAGGGTTGTGCAACATTTCCATATACAGAGTTCAGCTACAAGGCACATGAGTCCAACATGTCCATATACTGCAAGCTCGCCACATGGTAGACAAGTCCAATTTGTTCATATACAAAGAGCTAGCTAAATTGCAGATCAGTCCAACATATCCATGCACAAAGAGCTAGCTACATGGCAGACGAGTCCAAAATGCCCATATTCAGAGAGCTAGGTACATGGAAGGGTAGTGCAACATTTCCATAGACAGAGTTATAGCTACATGGCAGATGAGTCCAACGTGGCCATATGCTAAGAGCTAGCTACATGGCAGACAACTCCAATAAGTTCATATACAGAGAGCTACCTTCTTTGCAAATCAGTCCAACATATCCATGTACAGAGAGCTATGTATATGGCCGACAGATCCAAAATGTCTGTATACAGAGAGCTAGCTACATGGAAAAGTAGTGCAACGTTTCCATATCTAGCTATGAGACAGTTGAATCTAACTTGTCTATATACTGAGAGCTAACTACATGGTAGACAAGTCCAATATGTTCATATACAGAGAGCTACCTACATGGCAGAGCACTCCAACATAGGCATGTATATAGAGCTAGCTACATGACAGATGAGGGGAAAATGTCCACAAACAGAGAGCTAGCTATGTGGCAGAGTAGTGCAACATTTGCATATGCAGAATTCTAGATACGTGGCATATATGTCCAACGTGTCCATATACTGAGAGCTAGCTACATGGTAGAGTAGTCCAACATGTCCATATACAGGGTACCAGCTACATGGCAGATGAATCCAACTTGTCCTTACACAGAGAGCTAGCTACGTGGCAGGATAGTGCAACATTTCCATATACAGATTTCTAGCTACAAGTCAGATGAGTCGAACATGTCCATATACAGAGAACTAGCTACAAGGTAGACATATCCAATTTGTTCATACACAGAGAGCTAGCTACATGGCAGATCATTCCAACATATCCATGTACAAAGAGCTAGCTACATGGCAGATGAGTCCAAAAAGCCCATATACAAAAACATAGCTACATGGCAGGGTAGTGCAACATTTCCATATAAACATTTCTAGCTACATGACAGATGTGCCCAATGTGTCCATAATCTAAGACCTACCAACATTGAAGATCAATACAAAATATTCATGCACAGAGAGCTAGCTACATGTCACACGAGTCCAAAATGTCCATATACAGAGAGCTAGCTACATGGAAGAGTAGTGCATCTTTTCCGTATACAGTGTTCTAGTTACAAGGCATATGAGTCCAACTTGTCTATAAGGAGCTCTGGTAGCATAGTGGTTACGAATCGGGCTGC